>NW_027616620.1:0-229443 GCF_964187855.1 Myxine glutinosa | reverse complement strand
TCGCACTTGTGTTAGTGTTGAAAAACCACTTTTCGCACTTGTGTTGGTGCAGGAAACCACTTTTGCACTTGTATTAGTGTGGAAAAACTACTTTTCACACTTGTATTAGTGTGGAAAAGCCACTTTTGGCACTTGTGTTAGTGTTGAAAAACCACTTTTCGCACTTGTGTTAGTGTTGAAAAACCACTTTTCGCAGTTGTGTTGGTGCAGGAAACCACTTTTGCACTTGTATTAGTGTGGAAAAACCACTTTTCGCACTTGTGTTAGTGTTGAAAAACCACTTTTCGCACTTGTGTTAGTGTTGAAAAACCACTTTTCGCACTTGTGTTAGTGTTGAAAAACCACTTTTCGCACTTGTGTTGGTGCAGGAAACCACTTTTGCACTTGTATTAGTGTGGAAAAAACACTTTTCGCACTTGTGTTAGTGTTGAAAAACCACTTTTCGCACTTGTGTTAGTGTTGAAAAACCACTTTTCGCACTTGTGTTGGTGCAGGTAACCACTTTTGCACTTGTATTAGTGTGGAAAAAACACTTTTCGCACTTGTGTTAGTGTTGAAAAACCACTTTTCGCACTTGTGTTAGTGTTGAAAAAACGCTTTTCGCACTTGTGTTAGTGTTGAAAAACCACTTTTCGCACTTGTGTTAGTGTTGTAAAACCACTTTTCGCACTTGTGTTGGTGCAGGAAACCACTTTTGCACTTGTATTAGTGTGGAAAAAAGACTTTTTGCACTTGTGATAGTGTTGAAAAACCACTTTTCGCACTTTTGTTAGTGTTGAAAAACCACTTTTCGCACTTGTGTTGGTGCAGGAAACCACTTTTGCACTTGTATTAGTGTGGAAAAACCACTTTTCGCACTTGTGTTAGTGTTGAAAAACCACTTTTCGCACTTGTGTTAGTGTTGAAAAACCACTTTTCGCACTTGTGTTAGTGTTGAAAAACCACTTTTCGCACTTGTGTTGGTGCAGGAAACCACTTTTGCACTTGTATTAGTGTGGAAAAATCACTTTTCGCACTTGTGTTAATGTTGAAAAACCACTTTTCGCACTTGTGTTAGTGTTGAAAAACCACTTTTTGCACTTGTGTTAGTGTTGAAAAACCACTTTTCGCACTTGTGTTGGTGCAGGAAACCACTTTTGCACTTGTATTAGTGTGGAAAAAAGCCTTTTTGCACTTGTGATAGTGTTGAAAAACCACTTTTCGCACTTGTGTTAGTGTTGAAAAACCTTTTCGCACTTGTGTTGGTGGAGGAAACCACTTTTGCACTTGTATTAGTGTGGAAAAAACACTTTTCGCACTTGTGTTAGTGTTGAAAAACCACTTTTCGCACTTGTGTTCGTGTTGAAAAACCACTTTTCGCACATGTGTTGGTGCAGGAAACCACTTTTGCACTTGTATTAGTGTGGAAAAACCACTTTTTGCACTTGTGTTAGTGTTGAAAAGGCACTTTTCGCACTTGTGTTCGTGTTGAAAAACCACTTTTCGCACTTGTGTTGGTGCAGGAAACCACTTTTGCACTTGTATTAGTGTGGAAAAACCACTTTTCACACTTGTGTTAGTGTTGAAAAACAACTTTTCGCACTTGTGTTAGTGTTGTAAAACCACTTTTCGCACTTGTGTTAGTGTTGAAAAACCACTTTTCGCATTTGTGTTGGTGCAGGAAACCACTTTTGCACTTGTATTAGTGTGGAAAAACCACTTTTCGCACTTGTGTTAGTGTTGAAAAACCACTTTTCGCACTTGTGTTGGTGTTGAAAAACCACTTTTCGCACTTGTGTTAGTGTTGAAAAACCACTTTTCGCACTTGTGTTGGTGCAGGAAACCACTTTTGCACTTGTATTAGTGTGGAAAAACCACTTTTCGCACTTGTGTTAGTGTTGAAAAGCCACTTTTTGCACTTGTGTTAGTGTTGAAAAACCACTTTTCGCACTTGTGTTGGTGCAGGAAACCACTTTTGCACTTATATTAGTGTGGAAAAAACACTTTTTGCACTTGTGATAGTGTTGAAAAACCACTTTTCGCACTTGTGTTAGTGTTGAAAAACCACTTTCCGCACTTGTGTTAGTGTTGAAAAACCACTTTTCGCACTTGTGTTAGTGTTGAAAAACCACTTTTTGCACTTGTGTTGGAGCAGGAAACCACTTTTGCACTTGTATTAGTGTGGAAAAACACTTTTTGCACTTGTGATAGTGTTGAAAAACCACTTTTTGCACTTGTGTTAGTGTTGAAAAACCACTTTTTGCACTTGTGTTGGTGCAGGAAACCACTTTTGCACTTGTATTAGTGTGGAAAAAACACTTTTTGCACTTGTGATAGTGTTGAAAAACCACTTTTCGCACTTGTGTTAGTGTTGAAAAACCACTTTTCGCACTTGAGTTAGTGTTGAAAAATCACTTTTCGCACTTGTGTTGGTGCAGGAAACCACTTTTCGCACTTGTGTTAGTGTTGAAAAACCACTTTTTGCACTTGTGATAGTGTTGAAAAACCACTTTTCGCACTTGTGTTAGTGTTGAAAAACCACTTTTCGCACTTGTGTTGGTGCAGGAAACCACTTTTGCACTTGTATTAGTGTGGAAAAACCACTTTTCGCACTTGTGTTAGTGTTGAAAAACCACTTTTCGCACTTGTGTTAGTGTTGAAAAACCACTTTTCGCACTTGTGTTAGTGTTGAAAAACCACTTTTCGCACTTGTGTTGGTGCAGGAAACCACTTTTGCACTTGTATTAGTGTGGAAAAATCACTTTTCGCACTTGTGTTATTGTTGAAAAACCACTTTTCGCACTTGTGTTAGTGTTGAAAAACCACTTTTTGCACTTGTGTTAGTGTTGAAAAACCACTTTTCGCACTTGTGTTGGTGCAGGAAACCACTTTTGCACTTGTATTAGTGTGGAAAAACCACTTTTTGCACTTGTGATAGTGTTGAAAAGCCACTTTTCGCACTTGTGTTCGTGTTGAAAAACCACTTTTCGCACTTGTGTTGGTGCAGGAAACCACTTTTGCACTTGTATTAGTGTGGAAAAACCACTTTTCACACTTGTGTTAGTGTTGAAAAACAACTTTTCGCACTTGTGTTAGTGTTGTAAAACCACTTTTCGCACTTGCGTTAGTGTTGAAAAACCACTTTTCGCATTTGTGTTGGTGCAGGAAACCACTTTTGCACTTGTATTAGTGTGGAAATACCACTTTTCGCACTTGTGTTAGTGTTGAAAAACCACTTTTCGCACTTGTGTTGGTGTTGAAAAACCACTTTTCGCACTTGTGTTAGTGTTGAAAAACCACTTTTCGCACTTGTGTTAGTGTTGAAAAAACACTTTTCGCACTTGTGTTGGTGCAGGAAACCACTTTTGCACTTGTATTAGTGTGGAAAAAACACTTTTTGCACTTTTGATAGTGTTGAAAAACCACTTTTCGCACTTGTGTTGGTGCAGGAAATCACTTTTGCACTTGTATTAGTGTGGAAAAAACACTTTTTGCACTTGTGATAGTGTTGAAAAACCACTTTTCGCACTTGTGTTAGTGTTGAAAAACCACTTTTCGCACTTGTGTTGGTGCAGGAAACCACTTTTGCACTTGTATTAGTGTGGAAAAAACCACTTTTCACACTTGTGTTAGTGTTGAAAGACAACTTTTCGCACTTGTGTTGGTGCAGGAAACCACTTTTGCACTTGTATTAGTGTGGAAAAGCCACTTTTGGCACTTGTGTTAGTGTTGAAAAACCACTCTTCGCACTTGTGTTAGTGTTGAAAAACCACTTTTCGCAGTTGTGTTGGTGCAGGAAACCACTTTTGCACTTGTATTAGTGTGGAAAAACCACTTTTCGCACTTGTGTTAGTGTTGAAAAACCACTTTTCGCACTTGTGTTAGTGTTGAAAAACCACTTTTCGCACTTGTGTTAGTGTTGAAAAACCACTTTTCGCACTTGTGTTGGTGCAGGAAACCACTTTTGCACTTGTATTAGTGTGGAAAAAACACTTTTCGCACTTGTGTTAGTGTTGAAAAACCACTTTTCGCACTTGTGTTAGTGTTGAAAAACCACTTTTCGCACTTGTGTTGGTGCAGGAAATCACTTTTGCACTTGTATTAGTGTGGAAAAAACACTTTTTGCACTTGTGATAGTGTTAAAAAACCACTTTTCGCACTTGTGTTAGTGTTGAAAAACCACTTTTCGCACTTGTGTTGGTGCAGGAAACCACTTTTGCACTTGTATTAGTGTGGAAAAACTACTTTTCACACTTGTGTTAGTGTTGAAAGACAACTTTTCGCACTTGTGTTGATGCAGGAAACCACTTTTGCACTTGTATTAGTGTGGAAAAGCCACTTTTGGCACTTGTGTTAGTGTTGAAAAACCACTTTTCGCACTTGTGTTAGTGTTGAAAAACCACTTTTCGCAGTTGTGTTGGTGCAGGAAACCACTTTTGCACTTGTATTAGTGTGGAAAAACCACTTTTCGCACTTGTGTTAGTGTTGAAAAACCACTTTTCGCACTTGTGTTAGTGTTGAAAAACCACTTTTCGCACTTGTGTTAGTGTTGAAAAACCACTTTTCGCACTTGTGTTGGTGCAGGAAACCACTTTTGCACTTGTATTAGTGTGGAAAAAACACTTTTCGCACTTGTGTTAGTGTTGAAAAACCACTTTTCGCACTTGTGTTAGTGTTGAAAAACCACTTTTCGCACTTGTGTTGGTGCAGGTAACCACTTTTGCACTTGTATTAGTGTGGAAAAAACACTTTTCGCACTTGTGTTAGTGTTGAAAAACCACTTTTCGCACTTGTGTTAGTGTTGAAAAAACGCTTTTCGCACTTGTGTTAGTGTTGAAAAACCACTTTTCGCACTTGTGTTAGTGTTGTAAAACCACTTTTCGCACTTGTGTTGGTGCAGGAAACCACTTTTGCACTTGTATTAGTGTGGAAAAAAGACTTTTTGCACTTGTGATAGTGTTGAAAAACCACTTTTCGCACTTTTGTTAGTGTTGAAAAACCACTTTTCGCACTTGTGTTGGTGCAGGAAACCACTTTTGCACTTGTATTAGTGTGGAAAAACCACTTTTCGCACTTGTGTTAGTGTTGAAAAACCACTTTTCGCACTTGTGTTAGTGTTGAAAAACCACTTTTCGCACTTGTGTTAGTGTTGAAAAACCACTTTTCGCACTTGTGTTGGTGCAGGAAACCACTTTTGCACTTGTATTAGTGTGGAAAAATCACTTTTCACACTTGTGTTAATGTTGAAAAACCACTTTTCGCACTTGTGTTAGTGTTGAAAAACCACTTTTTGCACTTGTGTTAGTGTTGAAAAACCACTTTTCGCACTTGTGTTGCTGCAGGAAACCACTTTTGCACTTGTATTAGTGTGGAAAAAAGCCTTTTTGCACTTGTGATAGTGTTGAAAAACCACTTTTCGCACTTGTGTTAGTGTTGAAAAACCACTTTTCGCACTTGTGTTGGTGGAGGAAACCACTTTTGCACTTGTATTAGTGTGGAAAAAACACTTTTCGCACTTGTGTTAGTGTTGAAAAACCACTTTTCGCACTTGTGTTCGTGTTGAAAAACCACTTTTCGCACATGTGTTGGTGCAGGAAACCACTTTTGCACTTGTATTAGTGTGGAAAAACCACTTTTTGCACTTGTGTTAGTGTTGAAAAGGCACTTTTCGCACTTGTGTTCGTGTTGAAAAACCACTTTTCGCACTTGTGTTGGTGCAGGAAACCACTTTTGCACTTGTATTAGTGTGGAAAAACCACTTTTCACACTTGTGTTAGTGTTGAAAAACAACTTTTCGCACTTGTGTTAGTGTTGTAAAACCACTTTTCGCACTTGTGTTAGTGTTGAAAAACCACTTTTCGCATTTGTGTTGGTGCAGGAAACCACTTTTGCACTTGTATTAGTGTGGAAAAACCACTTTTCGCACTTGTGTTAGTGTTGAAAAACCACTTTTCGCACTTGTGTTGGTGTTGAAAAACCACTTTTCGCACTTGTGTTAGTGTTGAAAAACCACTTTTCGCACTTGTGTTGGTGCAGGAAACCACTTTTGCACTTGTATTAGTGTGGAAAAACCACTTTTCGCACTTGTGTTAGTGTTGAAAAGCCACTTTTTGCACTTGTGTTAGTGTTGAAAAACCACTTTTCGCACTTGTGTTGGTGCAGGAAACCACTTTTGCACTTATATTAGTGTGGAAAAAACACTTTTTGCACTTGTGATAGTGTTGAAAAACCACTTTTCGCACTTGTGTTAGTGTTGAAAAACCACTTTTCGCACTTGTGTTAGTGTTGAAAAACCACTTTTCGCACTTGTGTTGGTGCAGGAAACCACTTTTGCACTTGTATTAGTGTGGAAAAAACACTTTTCGCACTTGTGTTAGTGTTGAAAAACCACTTTTCGCACTTGTGTTAGTGTTGAAAAACCACTTTTCGCACTTGTGTTGGTGCAGGTAACCACTTTTGCACTTGTATTAGTGTGGAAAAAACACTTTTCGCACTTGTGTTAGTGTTGAAAAACCACTTTTCGCACTTGTGTTAGTGTTGAAAAAACGCTTTTCGCACTTGTGTTAGTGTTGAAAAACCACTTTTCGCACTTGTGTTAGTGTTGTAAAACCACTTTTCGCACTTGTGTTGGTGCAGGAAACCACTTTTGCACTTGTATTAGTGTGGAAAAAAGACTTTTTGCACTTGTGATAGTGTTGAAATACCACTTTTCGCACTTTTGTTAGTGTTGAAAAAACGCTTTTCGCACTTGTGTTAGTGTTGAAAAACCACTTTTCGCACTTGTGTTAGTGTTGTAAAACCACTTTTCGCACTTGTGTTGGTGCAGGAAACCACTTTTGCACTTGTATTAGTGTGGAAAAACCACTTTTTGCACTTGTGTTAGTGTTGAAAAACCACTTTTCGCACTTGTGTTAGTGTTGAAAAAACGCTTTTCGCACTTGTGTTAGTGTTGAAAAACCACTTTTCGCACTTGTGTTAGTGTTGTAAAACCACTTTTCGCACTTGTGTTGGTGCAGGAAACCACTTTTGCACTTGTATTAGTGTGGAAAAACCACTTTTTGCACTTGTGTTAGTGTTGAAAAGGCACTTTTCGCACTTGTGTTCGTGTTGAAAAACCACTTTTCGCACTTGTGTTGGTGCAGGAAACCACTTTTGCACTTGTATTAGTGTGGAAAAACCACTTTTCACACTTGTGTTAGTGTTGAAAAACAACTTTTCGCACTTGTGTTAGTGTTGTAAAACCACTTTTCGCACTTGTGTTAGTGTTGAAAAACCACTTTTCGCATTTGTGTTGGTGCAGGAAACCACTTTTGCACTTGTATTAGTGTGGAAAAACCACTTTTCGCACTTGTGTTAGTGTTGAAAAACCACTTTTCGCACTTGTGTTGGTGTTGAAAAACCACTTTTCGCACTTGTGTTAGTGTTGAAAAACCACTTTTCGCACTTGTGTTGGTGCAGGAAACCACTTTTGCACTTGTATTAGTGTGGAAAAACCACTTTTCGCACTTGTGTTAGTGTTGAAAAGCCACTTTTTGCACTTGTGTTAGTGTTGAAAAACCACTTTTCGCACTTGTGTTGGTGCAGGAAACCACTTTTGCACTTATATTAGTGTGGAAAAAACACTTTTTGCACTTGTGATAGTGTTGAAAAACCACTTTTCGCACTTGTGTTAGTGTTGAAAAACCACTTTCCGCACTTGTGTTAGTGTTGAAAAACCACTTTTCGCACTTGTGTTAGTGTTGAAAAACCACTTTTTGCACTTGTGTTGGAGCAGGAAACCACTTTTGCACTTGTATTAGTGTGGAAAAACACTTTTTGCACTTGTGATAGTGTTGAAAAACCACTTTTTGCACTTGTGTTAGTGTTGAAAAACCACTTTTTGCACTTGTGTTGGTGCAGGAAACCACTTTTGCACTTGTATTAGTGTGGAAAAAACACTTTTTGCACTTGTGATAGTGTTGAAAAACCACTTTTCGCACTTGTGTTAGTGTTGAAAAACCACTTTTCGCACTTGAGTTAGTGTTGAAAAATCACTTTTCGCACTTGTGTTGGTGCAGGAAACCACTTTTCGCACTTGTGTTAGTGTTGAAAAACCACTTTTTGCACTTGTGATAGTGTTGAAAAACCACTTTTCGCACTTGTGTTAGTGTTGAAAAACCACTTTTCGCACTTGTGTTGGTGCAGGAAACCACTTTTGCACTTGTATTAGTGTGGAAAAACCACTTTTCGCACTTGTGTTAGTGTTGAAAAACCACTTTTCGCACTTGTGTTAGTGTTGAAAAACCACTTTTCGCACTTGTGTTAGTGTTGAAAAACCACTTTTCGCACTTGTGTTGGTGCAGGAAACCACTTTTGCACTTGTATTAGTGTGGAAAAATCACTTTTCGCACTTGTGTTATTGTTGAAAAACCACTTTTCGCACTTGTGTTAGTGTTGAAAAACCACTTTTTGCACTTGTGTTAGTGTTGAAAAACCACTTTTCGCACTTGTGTTGGTGCAGGAAACCACTTTTGCACTTGTATTAGTGTGGAAAAAAGCCTTTTTGCACTTGTGATAGTGTTGAAAAACCACTTTTCGCACTTGTGTTAGTGTTGAAAAACCACTTTTCGCACTTGTGTTCGTGTTGAAAAACCACTTTTCGCACATGTGTTGGTGCAGGAAACCACTTTTGCACTTGTATTAGTGTGGAAAAACCACTTTTTGCACTTGTGTTAGTGTTGAAAAGCCACTTTTCGCACTTGTGTTCGTGTTGAAAAACCACTTTTCGCACTTGTGTTGGTGCAGGAAACCACTTTTGCACTTGTATTAGTGTGGAAAAACCACTTTTCACACTTGTGTTAGTGTTGAAAAACAACTTTTCGCACTTGTGTTAGTGTTGTAAAACCACTTTTCGCACTTGCGTTAGTGTTGAAAAACCACTTTTCGCATTTGTGTTGGTGCAGGAAACCACTTTTGCACTTGTATTAGTGTGGAAATACCACTTTTCGCACTTGTGTTAGTGTTGAAAAACCACTTTTCGCACTTGTGTTGGTGTTGAAAAACCACTTTTCGCACTTGTGTTAGTGTTGAAAAACCACTTTTCGCACTTGTGTTAGTGTTGAAAAAACACTTTTCGCACTTGTGTTGGTGCAGGAAACCACTTTTGCACTTGTATTAGTGTGGAAAAAACACTTTTTGCACTTTTGATAGTGTTGAAAAACCACTTTTCGCACTTGTGTTGGTGCAGGAAATCACTTTTGCACTTGTATTAGTGTGGAAAAAACACTTTTTGCACTTGTGATAGTGTTGAAAAACCACTTTTCGCACTTGTGTTAGTGTTGAAAAACCACTTTTCGCACTTGTGTTGGTGCAGGAAACCACTTTTGCACTTGTATTAGTGTGGAAAAACCACTTTTCACACTTGTGTTAGTGTTGAAAGACAACTTTTCGCACTTGTGTTGGTGCAGGAAACCACTTTTGCACTTGTATTAGTGTGGAAAAGCCACTTTTGGCACTTGTGTTAGTGTTGAAAAACCACTTTTCGCACTTGTGTTAGTGTTGAAAAACCACTTTTCGCAGTTGTGTTGGTGCAGGAAACCACTTTTGCACTTGTATTAGTGTGGAAAAACCACTTTTCGCACTTGTGTTAGTGTTGAAAAACCACTTTTCGCACTTGTGTTAGTGTTGAAAAACCACTTTTCGCACTTGTGTTAGTGTTGAAAAACCACTTTTCGCACTTGTGTTGGTGCAGGAAACCACTTTTGCACTTGTATTAGTGTGGAAAAAACACTTTTCGCACTTGTGTTAGTGTTGAAAAACCACTTTTCGCACTTGTGTTAGTGTTGAAAAACCACTTTTCGCACTTGTGTTGGTGCAGGAAATCACTTTTGCACTTGTATTAGTGTGGAAAAAACACTTTTTGCACTTGTGATAGTGTTAAAAAACCACTTTTCGCACTTGTGTTAGTGTTGAAAAACCACTTTTCGCACTTGTGTTGGTGCAGGAAACCACTTTTGCACTTGTATTAGTGTGGAAAAACTACTTTTCACACTTGTGTTAGTGTTGAAAGACAACTTTTCGCACTTGTGTTGATGCAGGAAACCACTTTTGCACTTGTATTAGTGTGGAAAAGCCACTTTTGGCACTTGTGTTAGTGTTGAAAAACCACTTTTCGCACTTGTGTTAGTGTTGAAAAACCACTTTTCGCAGTTGTGTTGGTGCAGGAAACCACTTTTGCACTTGTATTAGTGTGGAAAAACCACTTTTCGCACTTGTGTTAGTGTTGAAAAACCACTTTTCGCACTTGTGTTAGTGTTGAAAAACCACTTTTCGCACTTGTGTTAGTGTTGAAAAACCACTTTTCGCACTTGTGTTGGTGCAGGAAACCACTTTTGCACTTGTATTAGTGTGGAAAAAACACTTTTCGCACTTGTGTTAGTGTTGAAAAACCACTTTTCGCACTTGTGTTAGTGTTGAAAAACCACTTTTCGCACTTGTGTTGGTGCAGGTAACCACTTTTGCACTTGTATTAGTGTGGAAAAAACACTTTTCGCACTTGTGTTAGTGTTGAAAAACCACTTTTCGCACTTGTGTTAGTGTTGAAAAAACGCTTTTCGCACTTGTGTTAGTGTTGAAAAACCACTTTTCGCACTTGTGTTAGTGTTGTAAAACCACTTTTCGCACTTGTGTTGGTGCAGGAAACCACTTTTGCACTTGTATTAGTGTGGAAAAAAGACTTTTTGCACTTGTGATAGTGTTGAAAAACCACTTTTCGCACTTTTGTTAGTGTTGAAAAAACACTTTTCGCACTTGTGTTGGTGCAGGAAACCACTTTTGCACTTGTATTAGTGTGGAAAAACCACTTTTCGCACTTGTGTTAGTGTTGAAAAACCACTTTTCGCACTTGTGTTAGTGTTGAAAAACCACTTTTCGCACTTGTGTTAGTGTTGAAAAACCACTTTTCGCACTTGTGTTGGTGCAGGAAACCACTTTTGCACTTGTATTAGTGTGGAAAAATCACTTTTCACACTTGTGTTAATGTTGAAAAACCACTTTTCGCACTTGTGTTAGTGTTGAAAAACCACTTTTTGCACTTGTGTTAGTGTTGAAAAACCACTTTTCGCACTTGTGTTGCTGCAGGAAACCACTTTTGCACTTGTATTAGTGTGGAAAAAAGCCTTTTTGCACTTGTGATAGTGTTGAAAAACCACTTTTCGCACTTGTGTTAGTGTTGAAAAACCACTTTTCGCACTTGTGTTGGTGGAGGAAACCACTTTTGCACTTGTATTAGTGTGGAAAAAACACTTTTCGCACTTGTGTTAGTGTTGAAAAACCACTTTTCGCACTTGTGTTCGTGTTGAAAAACCACTTTTCGCACATGTGTTGGTGCAGGAAACCACTTTTGCACTTGTATTAGTGTGGAAAAACCACTTTTTGCACTTGTGTTAGTGTTGAAAAGGCACTTTTCGCACTTGTGTTCGTGTTGAAAAACCACTTTTCGCACTTGTGTTGGTGCAGGAAACCACTTTTGCACTTGTATTAGTGTGGAAAAACCACTTTTCACACTTGTGTTAGTGTTGAAAAACAACTTTTCGCACTTGTGTTAGTGTTGTAAAACCACTTTTCGCACTTGTGTTAGTGTTGAAAAACCACTTTTCGCATTTGTGTTGGTGCAGGAAACCACTTTTGCACTTGTATTAGTGTGGAAAAACCACTTTTCGCACTTGTGTTAGTGTTGAAAAACCACTTTTCGCACTTGTGTTGGTGTTGAAAAACCACTTTTCGCACTTGTGTTAGTGTTGAAAAACCACTTTTCGCACTTGTGTTGGTGCAGGAAACCACTTTTGCACTTGTATTAGTGTGGAAAAACCACTTTTCGCACTTGTGTTAGTGTTGAAAAGCCACTTTTTGCACTTGTGTTAGTGTTGAAAAACCACTTTTCGCACTTGTGTTGGTGCAGGAAACCACTTTTGCACTTATATTAGTGTGGAAAAAACACTTTTTGCACTTGTGATAGTGTTGAAAAACCACTTTTCGCACTTGTGTTAGTGTTGAAAAACCACTTTCCGCACTTGTGTTAGTGTTGAAAAACCACTTTTCGCACTTGTGTTAGTGTTGAAAAACCACTTTTTGCACTTGTGTTGGAGCAGGAAACCACTTTTGCACTTGTATTAGTGTGGAAAAACACTTTTTGCACTTGTGATAGTGTTGAAAAACCACTTTTTGCACTTGTGTTAGTGTTGAAAAACCACTTTTTGCACTTGTGTTGGTGCAGGAAACCACTTTAGCACTTGTATTAGTGTGGAAAAAACACTTTTTGCACTTGTGATAGTGTTGAAAAACCACTTTTCGCACTTGTGTTAGTGTTGAAAAACCACTTTTCGCACTTGAGTTAGTGTTGAAAAATCACTTTTCGCACTTGTGTTGGTGCAGGAAACCACTTTTCGCACTTGTGTTAGTGTTGAAAAACCACTTTTTGCACTTGTGATAGTGTTGAAAAACCACTTTTCGCACTTGTGTTAGTGTTGAAAAACCACTTTTCGCACTTGTGTTGGTGCAGGAAACCACTTTTGCACTTGTATTAGTGTGGAAAAACCACTTTTCGCACTTGTGTTAGTGTTGAAAAACCACTTTTCGCACTTGTGTTAGTGTTGAAAAACCACTTTTCGCACTTGTGTTAGTGTTGAAAAACCACTTTTCGCACTTGTGTTGGTGCAGGAAACCACTTTTGCACTTGTATTAGTGTGGAAAAATCACTTTTCGCACTTGTGTTATTGTTGAAAAACCACTTTTCGCACTTGTGTTAGTGTTGAAAAACCACTTTTTGCACTTGTGTTAGTGTTGAAAAACCACTTTTCGCACTTGTGTTGGTGCAGGAAACCACTTTTGCACTTGTATTAGTGTGGAAAAAAGCCTTTTTGCACTTGTGATAGTGTTGAAAAACCACTTTTCGCACTTGTGTTAGTGTTGAAAAACCACTTTTCGCACTTGTGTTGGTGGAGGAAACCACTTTTGCACTTGTATTAGTGTGGAAAAAACACTTTTCGCACTTGTGTTAGTGTTGAAAAACCACTTTTCGCACTTGTGTTCGTGTTGAAAAACCACTTTTCGCACATGTGTTGGTGCAGGAAACCACTTTTGCACTTGTATTAGTGTGGAAAAACCACTTTTTGCACTTGTGTTAGTGTTGAAAAGCCACTTTTCGCACTTGTGTTCGTGTTGAAAAACCACTTTTCGCACTTGTGTTGGTGCAGGAAACCACTTTTGCACTTGTATTAGTGTGGAAAAACCACTTTTCACACTTGTGTTAGTGTTGAAAAACAACTTTTCGCACTTGTGTTAGTGTTGTAAAACCACTTTTCTCACTTGCGTTAGTGTTGAAAAACCACTTTTCGCATTTGTGTTGGTGCAGGAAACCACTTTTGCACTTGTATTAGTGTGGAAATACCACTTTTCGCACTTGTGTTAGTGTTGAAAAACCACTTTTCGCACTTGTGTTGGTGTTGAAAAACCACTTTTCGCACTTGTGTTAGTGTTGAAAAACCACTTTTCGCACTTGTGTTAGTGTTGAAAAAACACTTTTCGCACTTGTGTTGGTGCAGGAAACCACTTTTGCACTTGTATTAGTGTGGAAAAAACACTTTTTGCACTTTTGATAGTGTTGAAAAACCACTTTTCGCACTTGTGTTGGTGCAGGAAATCACTTTTGCACTTGTATTAGTGTGGAAAAAACACTTTTTGCACTTGTGATAGTGTTGAAAAACCACTTTTCGCACTTGTGTTAGTGTTGAAAAACCACTTTTCGCACTTGTGTTAGTGTTGAAAGACAACTTTTCGCACTTGTGTTGGTGCAGGAAACCACTTTTGCACTTGTATTAGTGTGGAAAAGCCACTTTTGGCACTTGTGTTAGTGTTGAAAAACCACTTTTCGCACTTGTGTTAGTGTTGAAAAACCACTTTTCGCAGTTGTGTTGGTGCAGGAAACCACTTTTGCACTTGTATTAGTGTGGAAAAACCACTTTTCGCACTTGTGTTAGTGTTGAAAAACCACTTTTCGCACTTGTGTTAGTGTTGAAAAACAACTTTTCGCACTTGTGTTAGTGTTGAAAAACCACTTTTCGCACTTGTGTTGGTGCAGGAAACCACTTTTGCACTTGTATTAGTGTGGAAAAAACACTTTTCGCACTTGTGTTAGTGTTGAAAAACCACTTTTCGCACTTGTGTTAGTGTTGAAAAACCACTTTTCGCACTTGTGTTGGTGCAGGAAATCACTTTTGCACTTGTATTAGTGTGGAAAAAACACTTTTTGCACTTGTGATAGTGTTGAAAAACCACTTTTCGCACTTGTGTTAGTGTTGAAAAACCACTTTTCGCACTTGTGTTGGTGCAGGAAACCACTTTTGCACTTGTATTAGTGTGGAAAAACCACTTTTCACACTTGTGTTAGTGTTGAAAGACAACTTTTCGCACTTGTGTTGGTGCAGGAAACCACTTTT
Source organism: Myxine glutinosa (assembly GCF_964187855.1). Taxonomy (NCBI): domain Eukaryota; kingdom Metazoa; phylum Chordata; class Myxini; order Myxiniformes; family Myxinidae; genus Myxine; species Myxine glutinosa. Next base: position 214,990 of record NW_027616620.1, on the reverse strand, counting down.
GCACTTGTATTAGTGTGGAAAAGCCACTTTTGGCACTTGTGTTAGTGTTGAAAAACCACTTTTCGCACTTGTGTTAGTGTTGAAAAACCACTTTTCGCAGTTGTGTTGGTGCAGGAAACCACTTTTGCACTTGTATTAGTGTGGAAAAACCACTTTTCGCACTTGTGTTAGTGTTGAAAAACCACTTTTCGCACTTGTGTTAGTGTTGAAAAACCACTTTTCGCACTTGTGTTAGTGTTGAAAAACCACTTTTCGCACTTGTGTTGGTGCAGGAAACCACTTTTGCACTTGCATTAGTGTGGAAAAAACACTTTTCGCACTTGTGTTAGTGTTGAAAAACCACTTTTCGCACTTGTGTTAGTGTTGAAAAACCACTTTTCGCACTTGTGTTGGTGCAGGTAACCACTTTTGCACTTGTATTAGTGTGGAAAAAACACTTTTCGCACTTGTGTTAGTGTTGAAAAACCACTTTTCGCACTTGTGTTAGTGTTGAAAAAACGCTTTTCGCACTTGTGTTAGTGTTGAAAAACCACTTTTCGCACTTGTGTTAGTGTTGTAAAACCACTTTTCGCACTTGTGTTGGTGCAGGAAACCACTTTTGCACTTGTATTAGTGTGGAAAAAAGACTTTTTGCACTTGTGATAGTGTTGAAAAACCACTTTTCGCACTTTTGTTAGTGTTGAAAAACCACTTTTCGCACTTGTGTTGGTGCAGGAAACCACTTTTGCACTTGTATTAGTGTGGAAAAACCACTTTTCGCACTTGTGTTAGTGTTGAAAAACCACTTTTCGCACTTGTGTTAGTGTTGAAAAACCACTTTTCGCACTTTTGTTAGTGTTGAAAAACCACTTTTCGCACTTGTGTTGGTGCAGGAAACCACTTTTGCACTTGTATTAGTGTGGAAAAATCACTTTTCACACTTGTGTTAATGTTGAAAAACCACTTTTCGCACTTGTGTTAGTGTTGAAAAACCACTTTTTGCACTTGTGTTAGTGTTGAAAAACCACTTTTCGCACTTGTGTTGCTGCAGGAAACCACTTTTGCACTTGTATTAGTGTGGAAAAAAGCCTTTTTGCACTTGTGATAGTGTTGAAAAACCACTTTTCGCACTTGTGTTAGTGTTGAAAAACCACTTTTCGCACTTGTGTTGGTGGAGGAAACCACTTTTGCACTTGTATTAGTGTGGAAAAAACACTTTTCGCACTTGTGTTAGTGTTGAAAAACCACTTTTCGCACTTGTGTTCGTGTTGAAAAACCACTTTTCGCACATGTGTTGGTGCAGGAAACCACTTTTGCACTTGTATTAGTGTGGAAAAACCACTTTTTGCACTTGTGTTAGTGTTGAAAAGCCACTTTTCGCACTTGTGTTCTTGTTGAAAAACCACTTTTCGCACTTGTGTTGGTGCAGGAAACCACTTTTGCACTTGTATTAGTGTGGAAAAACCACTTTTCACACTTGTGTTAGTGTTGAAAAACAACTTTTCGCACTTGTGTTAGTGTTGTAAAACCACTTTTCGCACTTGTGTTAGTGTTGAAAAACCACTTTTCGCATTTGTGTTGGTGCAGGAAACCACTTTTGCACTTGTATTAGTGTGGAAAAACCACTTTTCGCACTTGTGTTAGTGTTGAAAAACCACTTTTCGCACTTGTGTTGGTGTTGAAAAACCACTTTTCGCACTTGTGTTAGTGTTGAAAAACCACTTTTCGCACTTGTGTTGGTGCAGGAAACCACTTTTGCACTTGTATTAGTGTGGAAAAACCACTTTTCGCACTTGTGTTAGTGTTGAAAAGCCACTTTTTGCACTTGTGTTAGTGTTGAAAAACCACTTTTCGCACTTGTGTTGGTGCAGGAAACCACTTTTGCACTTATATTAGTGTGGAAAAAACACTTTTTGCACTTGTGATAGTGTTGAAAAACCACTTTTCGCACTTGTGTTAGTGTTGAAAAACCACTTTCCGCACTTGTGTTAGTGTTGAAAAACCACTTTTCGCACTTGTGTTAGTGTTGAAAAACCACTTTTTGCACTTGTGTTGGAGCAGGAAACCACTTTTGCACTTGTATTAGTGTGGAAAAACACTTTTTGCACTTGTGATAGTGTTGAAAAACCACTTTTTGCACTTGTGTTAGTGTTGAAAAACCACTTTTTGCACTTGTGTTGGTGCAGGAAACCACTTTTGCACTTGTATTAGTGTGGAAAAAACACTTTTTGCACTTGTGATAGTGTTGAAAAACCACTTTTCGCACTTGTGTTAGTGTTGAAAAACCACTTTTCGCACTTGAGTTAGTGTTGAAAAATCACTTTTCGCACTTGTGTTGGTGCAGGAAACCACTTTTCGCACTTGTGTTAGTGTTGAAAAACCACTTTTTGCACTTGTGATAGTGTTGAAAAACCACTTTTCGCACTTGTGTTAGTGTTGAAAAACCACTTTTCGCACTTGTGTTGGTGCAGGAAACCACTTTTGCACTTGTATTAGTGTGGAAAACCACTTTTCGCACTTGTGTTAGTGTTGAAAAACCACTTTTCGCACTTGTGTTAGTGTTGAAAAACCACTTTTTGCACTTGTGTTGGAGCAGGAAACCACTTTTGCACTTGTATTATTGTGGAAAAACACTTTTTGCACTTGTGATAGTGTTGAAAAACCACTTTTCGCACTTGTGTTAGTGTTGAAAAACCACTTTTTGCACTTGTGTTGGTGCAGGAAACCACTTTTGCACTTGTATTAGTGTGGAAAAAACACTTTTCGCACTTGTGTTAGTGTTGAAAAACCACTTTTCGCACTTGTGTTAGTGTTGAAAAACCACTTTTCGCACTTGTGTTAGTGTTGAAAAACCACTTTTCGCACTTGTGTTGGTGCAGGAAACCACTTTTGCACTTGTATTAGTGTAGAAAAACCACTTTTCGCACTTGTGTTAGTGTTGAAAAGCCACTTTTCGCACTTGTGTTAGTGTTGAAAAACCACTTTTCGCACTTGTGTTGGTGCAGGAAACCACTTTTGCACTTGTATTAGTGTGGAAAAACCACTTTTCGCACTTGTGTTAGTGTTGAAAAGCCACTTTTTGCACTTGTGTTGGTGCAGGAAACCACTTTTGCACTTATATTAGTGTGGAAAAAAACACTTTTTGCACTTGTGATAGTGTTGAAAAACCACTTTTCGCACTTGTGTTAGTGTTGAAAAACCACTTTCCGCACTTGTGTTAGTGTTGAAAAACCACTTTTCGCACTTGTGTTAGTGTTGAAAAACCACTTTTTGCACTTGTGTTGGAGCAGGAAACCACTTTTGCACTTGTATTAGTGTGGAAAAACACTTTTTGCACTTGTGATAGTGTTGAAAAACCACTTTTTGCACTTGTGTTAGTGTTGAAAAACCACTTTTTGCACTTGTGTTGGTGCAGGAAACCACTTTTGCACTTGTATTAATGTGGAAAAAACACTTTTTGCACTTGTGATAGTGTTGAAAAACCACTTTTCGCACTTGTGTTAGTGTTGAAAAACCACTTTTCGCACTTGAGTTAGTGTTGAAAAACCACTTTTCGCACTTGTGTTGGTGCAGGAAACCACTTTTCGCACTTGTGTTAGTGTTGAAAAACCACTTTTTGCACTTGTGATAGTGTTGAAAAACCACTTTTCGCACTTGTGTTAGTGTTGAAAAACCACTTTTCGCACTTGTGTTGGTGCAGGAAACCACTTTTGCACTTGTATTAGTGTGGAAAAACCACTTTTCGCACTTGTGTTAGTGTTGAAAAACCACTTTTCGCACTTGTGTTAGTGTTGAAAAACCACTTTTTGCACATGTGTTGGAGCAGGAAACCACTTTTGCACTTGTATTATTGTGGAAAAACACTTTTTGCACTTGTGATAGTGTTGAAAAACCACTTTTCGCACTTGTGTTAGTGTTGAAAAACCACTTTTTGCACTTGTGTTGGTGCAGGAAACCACTTTTGCACTTGTATTAGTGTGGAAAAAACACTTTTCGCACTTGTGTTAGTGTTGAAAAACCACTTTTCGCACTTGTGTTAGTGTTGAAAAACCACTTTTCGCACTTGTGTTTGTGTTGAAAAACCACTTTTCGCACTTGTGTTGGTGCAGGAAACCACTTTTGCACTTGTATTAGTGTAGAAAAACCACTTTTCGCACTTGTGTTAGTGTTGAAAAGCCACTTTTCGCACTTGTGTTAGTGTTGAAAAACCACTTTTCGCACTTGTGTTGGTGCAGGAAACCACTTTTGCACTTGTATTAGTGTGGAATAAAGACTTTTTGCACTTGTGATAGTGTTGAAAAACCACTTTTCGCAATTTTGTTAGTGTTGAAAAACCACTTTTCGCACTTGTGTTGGTGCAGGAAACCACTTTTGCACTTGTATTAGTGTGGAAAAATCACTTTTTGCACTTGTGTTAGTGTTGAAAAACCACTTTTCGCACTTGTGTTAGTGTTGAAAAACCACTTTTCGCACTTGTGTTAGTGTTGAAAAACCACTTTTCGCACTTGTGTTGGTGCAGGAAACCACTTTTGCACTTGTATTAGTGTGGAAAAACACTTTTCGCTCTTGTGTTAGTGTTGAAAAACCACTTTTCGCACTTGTGTTAGTGTTGAAAAACCACTTTTTGCACTTCTGTTGGTGCAGGAAACCACTTTTCGCACTTGTGTTAGTGTTGAAAAACCACTTTTTGCACTTTTGATAGTGTTGAAAAACCACTTTTCGCACTTGTGTTAGTGTTGAAAAACCACTTTTCGCACTTGTGTTGGTGCAGGAAACCACTTTTGCACTTGTATTAGTGTGGAAAAACCACTTTTCGCACTTGTGTTAGTGTTGAAAAACCACTTTTCGCACTTGAGTTAGTGTTGAAAAATCACTTTTCGCACTTGTGTTGGTGCAGGAAACCACTTTTCGCACTTGTGTTAGTGTTGAAAAACCACTTTTTGCACTTGTGATAGTGTTGAAAAACACTTTTCGCACTTGTGTTAGTGTTGAAAAACCACTTTTCGCACTTGTGTTGGTGCAGGAAACCACTTTTGCACTTGTATTAGTGTGGAAAAACCACTTTTCGCACTTGTGTTAGTGTTGAAAAACCACTTTTCGCACTTGTGTTAGTGTTGAAAAACCACTTTTTGCACTTGTGTTGGAGCAGGAAACCACTTTTGCACTTGTATTATTGTGGAAAAACACTTTTTGCACTTGTGATAGTGTTGAAAAACCACTTTTCGCACTTGTGTTAGTGTTGAAAAACCACTTTTTGCACTTGTGTTGGTGCAGGAAACCACTTTTGCACTTGTATTAGTGTGGAAAAAACACTTTTCGCACTTGTGTTAGTGTTGAAAAACCACTTTTCGCACTTGTGTTAGTGTTGAAAAACCACTTTTCGCACTTGTGTTAGTGTTGAAAAAACACTTTTCGCACTTGTGTTGGTGCAGGAAACCACTTTTGCACTTGTATTAGTGTAGAAAAACCACTTTTCGCACTTGTGTTAGTGTTGAAAAGCCACTTTTCGCACTTGTGTTAGTGTTGAAAAACCACTTTTCGCATTTGTGTTGGTGCAGGAAACCACTTTTGCACTTGTATTAGTGTGGAAAAACCACTTTTCGCACTTGTGTTAGTGTTGAAAAGCCACTTTTTGCACTTGTGTTAGTGTTGAAAAACCACTTTTCGCACTTGTGTTGGTGCAGGAAACCACTTTTGCACTTATATTAGTGTGGAAAAAACACTTTTTGCACTTGTGATAGTGTTGAAAAACCACTTTTCACACTTGTGTTAGTGTTGAAAAACCACTTTCCGCACTTGTGTTAGTGTTGAAAAACCACTTTTCGCACTTGTGTTAGTGTTGAAAAACCACTTTTTGCACTTGTGTTGGAGCAGGAAACCACTTTTGCACTTGTATTAGTGTGGAAAAACACTTTTTGCACTTGTGATAGTGTTGAAAAACCACTTTTTGCACTTGTGTTAGTGTTGAAAAACCACTTTTTGCACTTGTGTTGGTGCAGGAAACCACTTTTGCACTTGTATTAATGTGGAAAAAACACTTTTTGCACTTGTGATAGTGTTGAAAAACCACTTTTCGCACTTGTGTTAGTGTTGAAAAACCACTTTTCGCACTTGAGTTAGTGTTGAAAAACCACTTTTCGCACTTGTGTTCGTGTTGAAAAACCACTTTTCGCACTTGTGTTAGTGTTGAAAAACCACTTTTCGCACTTGTGTTAGTGTTGAAAAACCACTTTTCGCACTTGTGTTGGTGCAGGAAACCACTTTTGCACTTGTATTAGTGTGGAAAAAACACTTTTCGCACTTGTGTTAGTGTTGAAAAACCACTTTTCGCACTTGTGTTAGTGTTGAAAAACCACTTTTCGCACTTGTGTTAGTGTTGAAAAACCACTTTTTGCACTTGTGTTGGAGCAGGAAACCACTTTTGCACTTGTATTATTGTGGAAAAACACTTTTTGCACTTGTGATAGTGTTGAAAAACCACTTTTCGCACTTGTGTTAGTGTTGAAAAACCACTTTTTGCACTTGTGTTGGTGCAGGAAACCACTTTTGCACTTGTATTAGTGTGGAAAAAACACTTTTCGCACTTGTGTTAGTGTTGAAAAACCACTTTTCGCACTTGTGTTAGTGTTGAAAAACCACTTTTCGCACTTGTGTTAGTGTTGAAAAACCACTTTTCGCACTTGTGTTGGTGCAGGAAACCACTTTTGCACTTGTATTAGTGTAGAAAAACCACTTTTCGCACTTGTGTTAGTGTTGAAAAGCCACTTTTCGCACTTGTGTTAGTGTTGAAAAACCACTTTTCGCACTTGTGTTGGTGCAGGAAACCACTTTTGCACTTGTATTAGTGTGGAATAAAGACTTTTTGCACTTGTGATAGTGTTGAAAAACCACTTTTCGCAATTTTGTTAGTGTTGAAAAACCACTTTTCGCACTTGTGTTCGTGCAGGAAACCACTTTTGCACTTGTATTAGTGTGGAAAAATCACTTTTCGCACTTGTGTTAGTGTTGAAAAACCACTTTTCGCACTTGTGTTAGTGTTGAAAAACCACTTTTCGCACTTGTGTTAGTGTTGAAAAACCACTTTTCGCACTTGTGTTGGTGCAGGAAACCACTTTTGCACTTGTATTAGTGTGGAAAAAACACTTTTCGCTCTTGTGTTAGTGTTGAAAAACCACTTTTCGCACTTGTGTTAGTGTTGAAAAACCACTTTTTGCACTTCTGTTGGTGCAGGAAACCACTTTTCGCACTTGTGTTAGTGTTGAAAAACCACTTTTTGCACTTTTGATAGTGTTGAAAAACCACTTTTCGCACTTGTGTTAGTGTTGAAAAACCACTTTTCGCACTTGTGTTGGTGCAGGAAACCACTTTTGCACTTGTATTAGTGTGGAAAAACCACTTTTCGCACTTGTGTTAGTGTTGAAAAACCACTTTTCGCACTTGTGTTAGTGTTGAAAAACCACTTTTTGCACTTGTGTTGGAGCAGGAAACCACTTTTGCACTTGTATTAGTGTGGAAAAACACTTTTTGCACTTGTGGTAGTGTTGAAAAACCACTTTTCGCACTTGTGTTAGTGTTGAAAAACCACTTTTTGCACTTGTGTTGGTGCAGGAAACCACTTTTGCACTTGTATTAGTGTGGAAAAAACACTTTTCGCACTTGTGTTAGTGTTGAAAAACCACTTTTCGCACTTGTGTTAGTGTTGAAAAACCACTTTTCGCACTTGTGTTAGTGTTGAAAAACCACTTTTCGCACTTGTGTTGGTGCAGGAAACCACTTTTGCACTTGTATTAGTGTGGAAAAACCACTTTTCGCACTTGTGTTAGTGTTGAAAAGCCACTTTTCGCACTTATGTTAGTGTTGAAAAACCACTTTTCGCACTTATGTTGGTGCAGGAAACCACTTTTGCACTTGTATTAGTGTGGAATAAAGACTTTTTGCACTTGTGATAGTGTTGAAAAACCACTTTTCGCACTTTTGTTAGTGTTGAAAAACCACTTTTCGCACTTGTGTTGGTACAGGAAACCACTTTTGCACTTGTATTAGTGTGGAAAAATCAGTTTTCGCACTTGTGTTAGTGTTGAAAAACCACTTTTCGCACTTGTGTTAGTGTTGAAAAACCACTTTTCGCACTTGTGTTAGTGTTGAAAAACCACTTTTCGCACTTGTGTTAGTGTTGAAAAACCACTTTTCGCACTTGTGTTAGTGTTGAAAACCCACTTTTCGCACTTGTGTTGGTGCAGGAAACCACTTTTGCACTTGTATTAGTGTGGAAAAACCCTTTTCGCACTTGTGTTAGTGTTGAAAAACCACTTTTCGCACTTGTGTTAGTGTTGAAAAACCACTTTTCGCACTTGTGTTAGTGTTGAAAAACCACTTTTCGCACTTGTGTTGGTGCAGGAAACCACTTTTGCACTTGTATTAGTGTGGAAAAAACACTTTTTGCACTTGTGATAGTGTTGAAAAACCACTTTTCGCACTTGTGTTAGTGTTGAAAAACCACTTTTCGCACTTGAGTTAGTGTTGAAAAATCACTTTTCGCACTTGTGTTGGTGCAGGAAACCACTTTTCGCACTTGTGTTAGTGTTGAAAAACCACTTTTTGCACTTGTGATAGTGTTGAAAAACCACTTTTCGCACTTGTGTTAGTGTTGAAAAACCACTTTTCGCACTTGTGTTGGTGCAGGAAACCACTTTTGCACTTGTATTAGTGTGGAAAAACCACTTTTCGCACTTGTGTTAGTGTTGAAAAACCACTTTTCGCACTTGTGTTAGTGTTGAAAAACCACTTTTTGCACTTGTGTTGGAGCAGGAAACCACTTTTGCACTTGTATTATTGTGGAAAAACACTTTTTGCACTTGTGATAGTGTTGAAAAACCACTTTTCGCACTTGTGTTAGTGTTGAAAAACCACTTTTTGCACTTGTGTTGGTGCAGGAAACCACTTTTGCACTTGTATTAGTGTGGAAAAAACACTTTTCGCACTTGTGTTAGTGTTGAAAAACCACTTTTCGCACTTGTGTTAGTGTTGAAAAACCACTTTTCGCACTTGTGTTAGTGTTGAAAAACCACTTTTCGCACTTGTGTTAGTGTTGAAAAACCACTTTTCGCACTTGTGTTCGTGCAGGAAACCACTTTTGCACTTGTATTAGTGTGGAAAAACCACTTTTCGCACTTGTGTTAGTGTTGAAAAACCACTTTTCGCACTTGTGTTAGTGTTGAAAAACCACTTTTCGCACTTGTGTTGGAGCAGGAAACCACTTTTGCACTTGTATTATTGTGGAAAAACACTTTTTGCACTTGTGATAGTGTTGAAAAACCACTTTTCGCACTTGTGTTAGTGTTGAAAAACCACTTTTTGCACTTGTGTTGGTGCAGGAAACCACTTTTGCACTTGTATTAGTGTGGAAAAAACACTTTTCGCACTTGTGTTAGTGTTGAAAAACCACTTTTCGCACTTGTGTTAGTGTTGAAAAACCACTTTTCGCACTTGTGTTAGTGTTGAAAAACCACTTTTCGCACTTGTGTTGGTGCAGGAAACCACTTTTGCACTTGTATTAGTGTAGAAAAACCACTTTTCGCACTTGTGTTAGTGTTGAAAAGCCACTTTTCGCACTTGTGTTAGTGTTGAAAAACCACTTTTCACACTTGTGTTGGTGCAGGAAACCACTTTTGCACTTGTATTAGTGTGGAATAAAGACTTTTTGCACTTGTGATAGTGTTGAAAAACCACTTTTCGCAATTTTGTTAGTGTTGAAAAACCACTTTTCGCACTTGTGTTGGTGCAGGAAACCACTTTTGCACTTGTATTAGTGTGGAAAAATCACTTTTCGCACTTGTGTTAGTGTTGAAAAACCACTTTTCGCACTTGTGTTAGTGTTGAAAAACCACTTTTCGCACTTGTGTTAGTGTTGAAAAACCACTTTTCGCACTTGTGTTGGTGCAGGAAACCACTTTTGCACTTGTATTAGTGTGGAAAAAACACTTTTCGCTCTTGTGTTAGTGTTGAAAAACCACTTTTCGCACTTGTGTTAGTGTTGAAAAACCACTTTTTGCACTTCTGTTGGTGCAGGAAACCACTTTTCGCACTTGTGTTAGTGTTGAAAAACCACTTTTTGCACTTTTGATAGTGTTGAAAAACCACTTTTCGCACTTGTGTTAGTGTTGAAAAACCACTTTTCGCACTTGTGTTGGTGCAGGAAACCACTTTTGCACTTGTATTAGTGTGGAAAAACCACTTTTCGCACTTGTGTTAGTGTTGAAAAACCACTTTTCGCACTTGTGTTAGTGTTGAAAAACCACTTTTTGCACTTGTGTTGGAGCAGGAAACCACTTTTGCACTTGTATTAGTGTGGAAAAACACTTTTTGCACTTGTGGTAGTGTTGAAAAACCACTTTTCGCACTTGTGTTAGTGTTGAAAAACCACTTTTTGCACTTGTGTTGGTGCAGGAAACCACTTTTGCACTTGTATTAGTGTGGAAAAAACACTTTTCGCACTTGTGTTAGTGTTGAAAAACCACTTTTCGCACTTGTGTTAGTGTTGAAAAACCACTTTTCGCACTTGTGTTAGTGTTGAAAAACCACTTTTTGCACTTGTGTTGGTGCAGGAAACCACTTTTGCACTTGTATTAGTGTGGAAAAACCACTTTTCGCACTTGTGTTAGTGTTGAAAAGCCACTTTTCGCACTTATGTTAGTGTTGAAAAACCACTTTTCGCACTTATGTTGGTGCAGGAAACCACTTTTGCACTTGTATTAGTGTGGAATAAAGACTTTTTGCACTTGTGATAGTGTTGAAAAACCACTTTTCGCACTTTTGTTAGTGTTGAAAAACCACTTTTCGCACTTGTGTTGGTGCAGGAAACCACTTTTGCACTTGTATTAGTGTGGAAAAATCAGTTTTCGCACTTGTGTTAGTGTTGAAAAACCACTTTTCGCACTTGTGTTAGTGTTGAAAAACCACTTTTCGCACTTGTGTTAGTGTTGAAAAACCACTTTTCGCACTTGTGTTAGTGTTGAAAAACCACTTTTCGCACTTGTGTTAGTGTTGAAAACCCACTTTTCGCACTTGTGTTGGTGCAGGAAACCACTTTTGCACTTGTATTAGTGTGGAAAAACCCTTTTCGCACTTGTGTTAGTGTTGAAAAACCACTTTTCGCACTTGTGTTAGTGTTGAAAAACCACTTTTCGCACTTGTGTTAGTGTTGAAAAACCACTTTTCGCACTTGTGTTGGTGCAGGAAACCACTTTTGCACTTGTATTAGTGTGGAAAAAACACTTTTTGCACTTGTGATAGTGTTGAAAAACCACTTTTCGCACTTGTGTTAGTGTTGAAAAACCACTTTTCGCACTTGAGTTAGTGTTGAAAAATCACTTTTCGCACTTGTGTTGGTGCAGGAAACCACTTTTCGCACTTGTGTTAGTGTTGAAAAACCACTTTTTGCACTTGTGATAGTGTTGAAAAACCACTTTTCGCACTTGTGTTAGTGTTGAAAAACCACTTTTCGCACTTGTGTTGGTGCAGGAAACCACTTTTGCACTTGTATTAGTGTGGAAAAACCACTTTTCGCACTTGTGTTAGTGTTGAAAAACCACTTTTCGCACTTGTGTTAGTGTTGAAAAACCACTTTTTGCACTTGTGTTGGAGCAGGAAACCACTTTTGCACTTGTATTATTGTGGAAAAACACTTTTTGCACTTGTGATAGTGTTGAAAAACCACTTTTCGCACTTGTGTTAGTGTTGAAAAACCACTTTTTGCACCTGTGTTGGTGCAGGAAACCACTTTTGCACTTGTATTAGTGTGGAAAAAACACTTTTCGCACTTGTGTTAGTGTTGAAAAACCACTTTTCGCACTTGTGTTAGTGTTGAAAAACCACTTTTCGCACTTGTGTTAGTGTTGAAAAACCACTTTTCGCACTTGTGTTAGTGTTGAAAAACCACTTTTCGCACTTGTGTTGGTGCAGGAAACCACTTTTGCACTTGTATTAGTGTGGAAAAACCACTTTTCGCACTTGTGTTAGTGTTGAAAAACCACTTTTCGCACTTGTGTTAGTGTTGAAAAACCACTTTTCGCACTTGTGTTGGTGCAGGAAACCACTTTTGCACTTGTATTAGTGTGGAAAAAACACTTTTCGCACTTGTGTTAGTGTTGAAAAACCACTTTTCGCACTTGTGTTAGTGTTGAAAAACCACTTTTCGCACTTGTGTTAGTGTTGAAAAACCACTTTTCGCACTTGTGTTGGTGCAGGAAACCACTTTTGCACTTGTATTAGTGTGGAAAAACCACTTTTCGCACTTGTGTTAGTGTTGAAAAGCCACTTTTCGCACTTGTGTTAGTGTTGAAAAACCACTTTTCGCACTTATGTTGGTGCAGGAAACCACTTTTGCACTTGTATTAGTGTGGAATAAAGACTTTTTGCACTTGTGATAGTGTTGAAAAACCACTTTTCGCACATTTGTTAGTGTTGAAAAACCACTTTTCGCACTTGTGTTGGTGCAGGAAACCACTTTTGCACTTGTATTAGTGTGGAAAAATCAGTTTTCGCACTTGTGTTAGTGTTGAAAAACCACTTTTCGCACTTGTGTTAGTGTTGAAAAACCACTTTTCGCACTTGTGTTGGTGCAGGAAACCACTTTTGCACTTGTATTAGTGTGGAAAAACCACTTTTCGCACTTGTGTTAGTGTTGAAAAACCACTTTTCGCACTTGTGTTAGTGTTGAAAAACCACTTTTTGCACTTGTGTTGGAGCAGGAAACCACTTTTGCACTTGTATTATTGTGGAAAAACACTTTTTGCACTTGTGATAGTGTTGAAAAACCACTTTTCGCACTTGTGTTAGTGTTGAAAAACCACTTTTTGCACTTGTGTTGGTGCAGGAAACCACTTTTGCACTTGTATTAGTGTGGAAAAAACACTTTTCGCACTTGTGTTAGTGTTGAAAAACCACTTTTCGCACTTGTGTTAGTGTTGAAAAACCACTTTTCGCACTTGTGTTAGTGTTGAAAAACCACTTTTCGCACTTGTGTTGGTGCAGGAAACCACTTTTGCACTTGTATTAGTGTAGAAAAACCACTTTTCGCACTTGTGTTAGTGTTGAAAAGCCACTTTTCGCACTTGTGTTAGTGTTGAAAAACCACTTTTCGCATTTGTGTTGGTGCAGGAAACCACTTTTGCACTTGTATTAGTGTGGAAAAACCACTTTTCGCACTTGTGTTAGTGTTGAAAAGCCACTTTTTGCACTTGTGTTAGTGTTGAAAAACCACTTTTCGCACTTGTGTTGGTGCAGGAAACCACTTTTGCACTTATATTAGTGTGGAAAAAACACTTTTTGCACTTGTGATAGTGTTGAAAAACCACTTTTCGCACTTGTGTTAGTGTTGAAAAACCACTTTCCGCACTTGTGTTAGTGTTGAAAAACCACTTTTCGCACTTGTGTTAGTGTTGAAAAACCACTTTTTGCACTTGTGTTGGAGCAGGAAACCACTTTTGCACTTGTATTAGTGTGGAAAAACACTTTTTGCACTTGTGATAGTGTTGAAAAACCACTTTTTGCACTTGTGTTAGTGTTGAAAAACCACTTTTTGCACTTGTGTTGGTGCAGGAAACCACTTTTGCACTTGTATTAATGTGGAAAAAACACTTTTTGCACTTGTGATAGTGTTGAAAAACCACTTTTCGCACTTGTGTTAGTGTTGAAAAACCACTTTTCGCACTTGAGTTAGTGTTGAAAAACCACTTTTCGCACTTGTGTTGGTGCAGGAAACCACTTTTCGCACTTGTGTTAGTGTTGAAAAACCACTTTTTGCACTTGTGATAGTGTTGAAAAACCACTTTTCGCACTTGTGTTAGTGTTGAAAAACCACTTTTCGCACTTGTGTTGGTGCAGGAAACCACTTTTGCACTTGTATTAGTGTGGAAAAACCACTTTTCGCACTTGTGTTAGTGTTGAAAAACCACTTTTCGCACTTGTGTTAGTGTTGAAAAACCACTTTTTGCACTTGTGTTGGAGCAGGAAACCACTTTTGCACTTGTATTATTGTGGAAAAACACTTTTTGCACTTGTGATAGTGTTGAAAAACCACTTTTCGCACTTGTGTTAGTGTTGAAAAACCACTTTTTGCACTTGTGTTGGTGCAGGAAACCACTTTTGCACTTGTATTAGTGTGGAAAAAACACTTTTCGCACTTGTGTTAGTGTTGAAAAACCACTTTTCGCACTTGTGTTAGTGTTGAAAAACCACTTTCCACACTTGTGTTAGTGTTGAAAAACCACTTTTCGCACTTGTGTTGGTGCAGGAAACCACTTTTGCACTTGTATTAGTGTAGAAAAACCACTTTTCGCACTTGTGTTAGTGTTGAAAAGCCACTTTTCGCACTTGTGTTAGTGTTGAAAAACCACTTTTCGCACTTGTGTTGGTGCAGGAAACCACTTTTGCACTTGTATTAGTGTGGAATAAAGACTTTTTGCACTTGTGATAGTGTTGAAAAACCACTTTTCGCAATTTTGTTAGTGTTGAAAAACCACTTTTCGCACTTGTGTTGGTGCAGGAAACCACTTTTGCACTTGTATTAGTGTGGAAAAATCACTTTTCGCACTTGTGTTATTGTTGAAAAACCACTTTTCGCACTTGTGTTAGTGTTGAAAAACCACTTTTCGCACTTGTGTTGGTGCAGGAAACCACTTTTGCACTTGTATTAGTGTGGAAAAAACACTTTTCGCTCTTGTGTTAGTGTTGAAAAACCACTTTTCGCACTTGTGTTAGTGTTGAAAAACCACTTTTCGCACTTGTGTTGGTGCAGGAAACCACTTTTGCACTTGTATTAGTGTGGGAAAAAACACTTTTCGCTCTTGTGTTAGTGTTGAAAAACCACTTTTCGCACTTGTGTTAGTGTTGAAAAACCACTTTTTGCACTTCTGTTGGTGCAGGAAACCACTTTTCGCACTTGTGTTAGTGTTGAAAAACCACTTTTTGCACTTTTGATAGTGTTGAAAAACCACTTTTCGCACTTGTGTTAGTGTTGAAAAACCACTTTTCGCACTTGTGTTGGTGCAGGAAACCACTTTTGCACTTGTATTAGTGTGGAAAAACCACTTTTCGCACTTGTGTTAGTGTTGAAAAACCACTTTTCGCACTTGTGTTAGTGTTGAAAAACCACTTTTTGCACTTGTGTTGGAGCAGGAAACCACTTTTGCACTTGTATTAGTGTGGAAAAACACTTTTTGCACTTGTGGTAGTGTTGAAAAACCACTTTTCGCACTTGTGTTAGTGTTGAAAAACCACTTTTTGCACTTGTGTTGGTGCAGGAAACCACTTTTGCACTTGTATTAGTGTGGAAAAAACACTTTTCGCACTTGTGTTAGTGTTGAAAAACCACTTTTCGCACTTGTGTTAGTGTTGAAAAACCACTTTTCGCACTTGTGTTAGTGTTGAAAAACCACTTTTCGCACTTGTGTTGGTGCAGGAAACCACTTTTGCACTTGTATTAGTGTGGAAAAACCACTTTTCGCACTTGTGTTAGTGTTGAAAAGCCACTTTTCGCACTTGTGTTAGTGTTGAAAAACCACTTTTCGCACTTATGTTGGTGCAGGAAACCACTTTTGCACTTGTATTAGTGTGGAATAAAGACTTTTTGCACTTGTGATAGTGTTGAAAAACCACTTTTCGCACTTTTGTTAGTGTTGAAAAACCACTTTTCGCACTTGTGTTGGTGCAGGAAACCACTTTTGCACTTGTATTAGTGTGGAAAAATCAGTTTTCGCACTTGTGTTAGTGTTGAAAAACCACTTTTCGCACTTGTGTTAGTGTTGAAAAACCACTTTTCGCACTTGTGTTAGTGTTGAAAAACCACTTTTCGCACTTGTGTTAGTGTTGAAAAACCACTTTTCGCACTTGTGTTAGTGTTGAAAACCCACTTTTCGCACTTGTGTTGGTGCAGGAAACCACTTTTGCACTTGTATTAGTGTGGAAAAACCCTTTTCGCACTTGTGTTAGTGTTGAAAAACCACTTTTCGCACTTGTGTTAGTGTTGAAAAACCACTTTTCGCACTTGTGTTAGTGTTGAAAAACCACTTTTCGCACTTGTGTTGGTGCAGGAAACCACTTTTGCACTTGTATTAGTGTGGAAAAAACACTTTTTGCACTTGTGATAGTGTTGAAAAACCACTTTTCGCACTTGTGTTAGTGTTGAAAAACCACTTTTCGCACTTGAGTTAGTGTTGAAAAATCACTTTTCGCACTTGTGTTGGTGCAGGAAACCACTTTTCGCACTTGTGTTAGTGTTGAAAAACCACTTTTTGCACTTGTGATAGTGTTGAAAAACCACTTTTCGCACTTGTGTTAGTGTTGAAAAACCACTTTTCGCACTTGTGTTGGTGCAGGAAACCACTTTTGCACTTGTATTAGTGTGGAAAAACCACTTTTCGCACTTGTGTTAGTGTTGAAAAACCACTTTTCGCACTTGTGTTAGTGTTGAAAAACCACTTTTTGCACTTGTGTTGGAGCAGGAAACCACTTTTGCACTTGTATTATTGTGGAAAAACACTTTTTGCACTTGTGATAGTGTTGAAAAACCACTTTTCGCACTTGTGTTAGTGTTGAAAAACCACTTTTTGCACTTGTGTTGGTGCAGGAAACCACTTTTGCACTTGTATTAGTGTGGAAAAAACACTTTTCGCACTTGTGTTAGTGTTGAAAAACCACTTTTCGCACTTGTGTTCGTGTTGAAAAACCACTTTTCGCACTTGTGTTAGTGTTGAAAAACCACTTTTCGCACTTGTGTTAGTGTTGAAAAAACGCTTTTCGCACTTGTGTTAGTGTTGAAAAACCACTTTTCGCACTTGTGTTGGTGCAGGAAACCACTTTTGCACTTGTATTAGTGTGGAAAAAAGACTTTTTGCACTTGTGATAGTGTTGAAAAACCACTTTTCGCACTTTTGTTAGTGTTGAAAAACCACTTTTCGCACTTGTGTTGGTGCAGGAAACCACTTTTGCACTTGTATTAGTGTGGAAAAACCACTTTTCGCACTTGTGTTAGTGTTGAAAAACCACTTTTCGCACTTGTGTTAGTGTTGAAAAACCACTTTTCGCACTTGTGTTAGTGTTGAAAAACCACTTTTCGCACTTGTGTTGGTGCAGGAAACCACTTTTGCACTTGTATTAGTGTGGAAAAATCACTTTTCGCACTTGTGTTAATGTTGAAAAACCACTTTTCGCACTTGTGTTAGTGTTGAAAAACCACTTTTCGCACTTGTGTTGGTGCAGGAAACCACTTTTGCACTTGTATTAGTGTGGAAAAAAGCCTTTTTGCACTTGTGATAGTGTTGAAAAACCACTTTTCGCACTTGTGTTAGTGTTGAAAAACCACTTTTCGCACTTGTGTTTGTGGAGGAAACCACTTTTGCACTTGTATTAGTGTGGAAAAAACACTTTTCGCACTTGTGTTAGTGTTGAAAAACCACTTTTCGCACTTGTGTTCGTGTTGAAAAACCACTTTTCGCACATGTGTTGGTGCAGGAAACCACTTTTGCACTTGTATTAGTGTGGAAAAACCACTTTTTGCACTTGTGTTAGTGTTGAAAAGCCACTTTTCGCACTTGTGTTCGTGTTGAAAAACCACTTTTCGCACTTGTGTTGGTGCAGGAAACCACTTTTGCACTTCTATTAGTGTGGAAAAACCACTTTTCACACTTGTGTTAGTGTTGAAAAACAACTTTTCGCACTTGTGTTAGTGTTGTAAAACCACTTTTCGCACTTGTGTTAGTGTTGAAAAACCACTTTTCGCATTTGTGTTGGTGCAGGAAACCACTTTTGCACTTGTATTAGTGTGGAAAAACCACTTTTCGCACTTGTGTTAGTGTTGAAAAACCACTTTTCGCACTTGTGTTGGTGTTGAAAAACCACTTTTCGCACTTGTGTTAGTGTTGAAAAACCACTTTTCGCACTTGTGTTTGTGCAGGAAACCACTTTTGCACTTGTATTAGTGTGGAAAAACCACTTTTTGCACTTGTGTTAGTGTTGAAAAGCCACTTTTTGCACTTGTGTTAGTGTTGAAAAACCACTTTTCGCACTTGTGTTAGTGTTGAAAAACCACTTTCCGCACTTGTGTTAGTGTTGAAAAACCACTTTTCGCACTTGTGTTAGTGTTGAAAAACCACTTTTTGCACTTGTGTTGGAGCAGGAAACCACTTTTGCACTTATATTAGTGTGGAAAAAACACTTTTTGCACTTGTGATAGTGTTGAAAAACCACTTTTCGCACTTGTGTTAGTGTTGAAAAACCACTTTCCGCACTTGTGTTAGTGTTGAAAAACCACTTTTCGCACTTGTGTTAGTGTTGAAAAACCACTTTTTGCACTTGTGTTGGAGCAGGAAACCACTTTTGCACTTGTATTAGTGTGGAAAAACACTTTTTGCACTTGTGATAGTGTTGAAAAACCACTTTTTGCACTTGTGTTAGTGTTGAAAAACCACTTTTTGCACTTGTGTTGGTGCAGGAAACCACTTTTGCACTTGTATTAGTGTGGAAAAAACACTTTTTGCACTTGTGATAGTGTTGAAAAACCACTTTTCGCACTTGTGTTAGTGTTGAAAAACCACTTTTCGCACTTGTGTTGGTGCAGGAAACCACTTTTCGCACTTGTGTTAGTGTTGAAAAACCACTTTTTGCACTTGTGATAGTGTTGAAAAACCACTTTTCGCACTTGTGTTAGTGTTGAAAAACCACTTTTCGCACTTGTGTTAGTGTTGAAAAACCACTTTTCGCACTTGTGTTAGTGTTGAAAAACCACTTTTCGCACTTGTGTTAGTGTTGAAAAACCACTTTTCGCACTTGTGTTGGTGCAGGAAACCACTTTTGCACTTGTATTAGTGTGGAAAAATCACTTTTCGCACTTGTGTTAATGTTGAAAAACCACTTTTCGCACTTGTGTTAGTGTTGAAAAACCACATTTTGCACTTGTGTTAGTGTTGAAAAACCACTTTTCGCACTTGTGTTGGTGCAGGAAACCACTTTTGCACTTGTATTAGTGTGGAAAAAAGCCTTTTTGCACTTGTGATAGTGTTGAAAAACCACTTTTCGCACTTGTGTTAGTGTTGAAAAACCACTTTTCGCACTTGTGTTGGTGGAGGAAACCACTTTTGCACTTGTATTAGTGTGGAAAAAACACTTTTCGCACTTGTGTTAGTGTTGAAAAACCACTTTTCGCACTTGTGTTCGTGTTGAAAAACCACTTTTCGCACATGTGTTGGTGCAGGAAACCACTTTTGCACTTGTATTAGTGTGGAAAAACCACTTTTTGCACTTGTGTTAGTGTTGAAAAGCCACTTTTCGCACTTGTGTTCATGTTGAAAAACCACTTTTTGCACTTGTGTTGGTGCAGGAAACCACTTTTGCACTTGTATTAGTGTGGAAAAACCACTTTTCACACTTGTGTTAGTGTTGAAAAACAACTTTTCGCACTTGTGTTAGTGTTGTAAAACCACTTTTCGCACTTGTGTTAGTGTTGAAAAACCACTTTTCGCATTTGTGTTGGTGCAGGAAACCACTTTTGCACTTGTATTAGTGTGGAAAAACCACTTTTCGCACTTGTGTTAGTGTTGAAAAACCACTTTTCGCACTTGTGTTGGTGTTGAAAAACCACTTTTCGCACTTGTGTTAGTGTTGAAAAACCACTTTTCGCACTTGTGTTAGTGTTGAAAAAACGCAGGAAACCACTTTTGCACTTGTATTAGTGTGGAAAAAACACTTTTTGCACTTTTGATAGTGTTGAAAAACCACTTTTCGCACTTGTGTTGGTGCAGGAAATCACTTTTGCACTTGTATTAGTGTGGAAAAAACACTTTTTGCACTTGTGATAGTGTTGAAAAACCAATTTTCGCACTTGTGTTAGTGTTGTAAAACCACTTTTCGCACTTGTGTTGGTGCAGGAAACCACTTTTGCACTTGTATTAGTGTGGAAAAAGACTTTTTGCACTTGTGATAGTGTTGAAAAACCACTTTTCGCACTTTTGTTAGTGTTGAAAAACCACTTTTCGCACTTGTGTTGGTGCAGGAAACCACTTTTGCACTTGTATTAGTGTGGAAAAACCACTTTTCGCACTTGTGTTAGTGTTGAAAAACCACTTTTCGCACTTGTGTTAGTGTTGAAAAACCACTTTTCGCACTTGTGTTAGTGTTGAAAAACCACTTTTCGCACTTGTGTTGGTGCAGGAAACCACTTTTGCACTTGTATTAGTGTGGAAAAAAGCCTTTTTGCACTTGTGATAGTGTTGAAAAACCACTTTTCGCACTTGTGTTAGTGTTGAAAAACCACTTTTCGCACTTGTGTTGGTGGAGGAAACCACTTTTGCACTTGTATTAGTGTGGAAAAAACACTTTTCGCACTTGTGTTAGTGTTGAAAAACCACTTTTCACACTTGTGTTCGTGTTGAAAAACCACTTTTCGCACATGTGTTGGTGCAGGAAACCACTTTTGCACTTGTATTAGTGTGGAAAAACCACTTTTTGCACTTGTGTTAGTGTTGAAAAGCCACTTTTCGCACTTGTGTTCGTGTTGAAAAACCACTTTTCGCACTTGTGTTGGTGCAGGAAACCACTTTTGCACTTGTATTAGTGTGGAAAAACCACTTTTCACACTTGTGTTAGTGTTGAAAAACAACTTTTCGCACTTGTGTTAGTGTTGTAAAACCACTTTTCGCACTTGTGTTAGTGTTGAAAAACCACTTTTCGCATTTGTGTTGGTGCAGGAAACCACTTTTGCACTTGTATTAGTGTGGAAAAACCACTTTTCGCACTTGTGTTAGTGTTGAAAAACCACTTTTCGCACTTGTGTTGGTGTTGAAAAACCACTTTTCGCACTTGTGTTAGTGTTGAAAAACAACTTTTCGCACTTGTGTTGGTGCAGGAAACCACTTTTGCACTTGTATTAGTGTGGAAAAACCACTTTTCGCACTTGTGTTAGTGTTGAAAAGCCACTTTTTGCACTTGTGTTAGTGTTGAAAAACCACTTTTCGCACTTGTGTTGGTGCAGGAAACCACTTTTGCACTTATATTAGTGTGGAAAAAACACTTTTTGCACTTGTGATAGTGTTGAAAAACCACTTTTCGCACTTGTGTTAGTGTTGAAAAACCACTTTCCGCACTTGTGTTAGTGTTGAAAAACCACTTTTCGCACTTGTGTTAGTGTTGAAAAACCACTTTTTGCACTTGTGTTGGAGCAGGAAACCACTTTTGCACTTGTATTAGTGTGGAAAAACACTTTTTGCACTTGTGATAGTGTTGAAAAACCACTTTTTGCACTTGTGTTAGTGTTGAAAAACCACTTTTTGCACTTGTGTTGGTGCAGGAAACCACTTTTGCACTTGTATTAGTGTGGAAAAAACACTTTTTGCACTTGTGATAGTGTTGAAAAACCACTTTTCGCACTTGTGTTAGTGTTGAAAAACCACTTTTCGCACTTGAGTTAGTGTTGAAAAATCACTTTTCGCACTTGTGTTGGTGCAGGAAACCACTTTTCGCACTTGTGTTAGTGTTGAAAAACCACTTTTTGCACTTGTGATAGTGTTGAAAAACCACTTTTCGCACTTGTGTTAGTGTTGAAAAACCACTTTTCGCACTTGTGTTGGTGCAGGAAACCACTTTTGCACTTGTATTAGTGTGGAAAAACCACTTTTCGCACTTGTGTTAGTGTTGAAAAACCACTTTTCGCACTTGTGTTAGTGTTGAAAAACCACTTTTCGCACTTGTGTTAGTGTTGAAAAACCACTTTTCGCACTTGTGTTGGTGCAGGAAACCACTTTTGCACTTGTATTAGTGTGGAAAAATCACTTTTCGCACTTGTGTTAATGTTGAAAAACCACTTTTCGCACTTGTGTTAGTGTTGAAAAACCACATTTTGCACTTGTGTTAGTGTTGAAAAACCACTTTTCGCACTTGTGTTGGTGCAGGAAACCACTTTTGCACTTGTATTAGTGTGGAAAAAAGCCTTTTTGCACTTGTGATAGTGTTGAAAAACCACTTTTCGCACTTGTGTTAGTGTTGAAAAACCACTTTTCGCACTTGTGTTGGTGGAGGAAACCACTTTTGCACTTGTATTAGTGTGGAAAAAACACTTTTCGCACTTGTGTTAGTGTTGAAAAACCACTTTTCGCACTTGTGTTCGTGTTGAAAAACCACTTTTCGCACATGTGTTGGTGCAGGAAACCACTTTTGCACTTGTATTAGTGTGGAAAAACCACTTTTTGCACTTGTGTTAGTGTTGAAAAGCCACTTTTCGCACTTGTGTTCATGTTGAAAAACCACTTTTCGCACTTGTGTTGGTGCAGGAAACCACTTTTGCACTTGTATTAGTGTGGAAAAACCACTTTTCACACTTGTGTTAGTGTTGAAAAACAACTTTTCGCACTTGTGTTAGTGTTGTAAAACCACTTTTCGCACTTGTGTTAGTGTTGAAAAACCACTTTTCGCATTTGTGTTGGTGCAGGAAACCACTTTTGCACTTGTATTAGTGTGGAAAAACCACTTTTCGCACTTGTGTTAGTGTTGAAAAACCACTTTTCGCACTTGTGTTGGTGTTGAAAAACCACTTTTCGCACTTGTGTTAGTGTTGAAAAACCACTTTTCGCACTTGTGTTAGTGTTGAAAAAACACTTTTCGCACTTGTGTTGGTGCAGGAAACCACTTTTGCACTTGTATTAGTGTGGAAAAAACACTTTTTGCACTTTTGATAGTGTTGAAAAACCACTTTTCGCACTTGTGTTGGTGCAGGAAATCACTTTTGCACTTGTATTAGTGTGGAAAAAACACTTTTTGCAGTTGTGATAGTGTTGAAAAACCACTTTTCGCACTTGTGTTAGTGTTGAAAAACCACTTTTCGCACTTGTGTTGGTGCAGGAAACCACTTTTGCACTTGTATTAGTGTGGAAAAACCACTTTTCACACTTGTGTTAGTGTTGAAAGACAACTTTTCGCACTTGTGTTGGTGCAGGAAACCACTTTTGCACTTGTATTAGTGTGGAAAAGCCACTTTTGGCACTTGTGTTAGTGTTGAAAAACCACTTTTCGCACTTGTGTTAGTGTTGAAAAACCACTTTTCGCAGTTGTGTTGGTGCAGGAAACCACTTTTGCACTTGTATTAGTGTGGAAAAACCACTTTTCGCACTTGTGTTAGTGTTGAAAAACCACTTTTCGCACTTGTGTTAGTGTTGAAAAACCACTTTTCGCACTTGTGTTAGTGTTGAAAAACCACTTTTCGCACTTGTGTTGGAGCAGGAAACCACTTTTGCACTTGTATTAGTGTGGAAAAAACACTTTTCGCACTTGTGTTAGTGTTGAAAAACCACTTTTCGCACTTCTGTTAGTGTTGAAAAACCACTTTTCGCACTTGTGTTGGTGCAGGTAACCACTTTTGCACTTGTATTAGTGTGGAAAAAACACTTTTCGCACTTGTGTTAGTGTTGAAAAACCACTTTTCGCACTTGTGTTAGTGTTGAAAAAACGCTTTTCGCACTTGTGTTAGTGTTGAAAAACCACTTTTCGCACTTGTGTTAGTGTTGTAAAACCACTTTTCGCACTTGTGTTGGTGCAGGAAACCACTTTTGCACTTGTATTAGTGTGGAAAAAAGACTTTTTGCACTTGTGATAGTGTTGAAAAACCACTTTTCGCACTTTTGTTAGTGTTGAAAAACCACTTTTCGCACTTGTGTTGGTGCAGGAAACCACTTTTGCACTTGTATTAGTGTGGAAAAACCACTTTTCGCACTTGTGTTAGTGTTGAAAAACCACTTTTCGCACTTGTGTTAGTGTTGAAAAACCACTTTTCGCACTTGTGTTAGTGTTGAAAAACCACTTTTCGCACTTGTGTTGGTGCAGGAAACCACTTTTGCACTTGTATTAGTGTGGAAAAATCACTTTTCACACTTGTGTTAATGTTGAAAAACCACTTTTCGCACTTGTGTTAGTGTTGAAAAACCACTTTTTGCACTTGTGTTAGTGTTGAAAAACCACTTTTCGCACTTGTGTTGGTGCAGGAAACCACTTTTGCACTTGTATTAGTGTGGAAAAAAGCCTTTTTGCACTTGTGATAGTGTTGAAAAACCACTTTTCGCACTTGTGTTAGTGTTGAAAAACCACTTTTCGCACTTGTGTTGGTGGAGGAAACCACTTTTGCACTTGTATTAGTGTGGAAAAAACACTTTTCGCACTTGTGTTAGTGTTGAAAAACCACTTTTCGCACTTGTGTTCGTGTTGAAAAACCACTTTTCGCACATGTGTTGGTGCAGGAAACCACTTTTGCACTTGTATTAGTGTGGAAAAACCACTTTTTGCACTTGTGTTAGTGTTGAAAAGCCACTTTTCGCACTTGTGTTCGTGTTGAAAAACCACTTTTCGCACTTGTGTTGGTGCAGGAAACCACTTTTGCACTTGTATTAGTGTGGAAAAACCACTTTTCACACTTGTGTTAGTGTTGAAAAACAACTTTTCGCACTTGTGTTAGTGTTGTAAAACCACTTTTCGCACTTGTGTTAGTGTTGAAAAACCACTTTTCGCATTTGTGTTGGTGCAGGAAACCACTTTTGCACTTGTATTAGTGTGGAAAAACCACTTTTCGCACTTGTGTTAGTGTTGAAAAACCACTTTTCGCACTTGTGTTGGTGTTGAAAAACCACTTTTCGCACTTGTGTTAGTGTTGAAAAACCACTTTTCGCACTTGTGTTGGTGCAGGAAACCACTTTTGCACTTGTATTAGTGTGGAAAAACCACTTTTCGCACTTGTGTTAGTGTTGAAAAGCCACTTTTTGCACTTGTGTTAGTGTTGAAAAACCACTTTTCGCACTTGTGTTGGTGCAGGAAACCACTTTTGCACTTATATTAGTGTGGAAAAAACACTTTTTGCACTTGTGATAGTGTTGAAAAACCACTTTTCGCACTTGTGTTAGTGTTGAAAAACCACTTTCCGCACTTGTGTTAGTGTTGAAAAACCACTTTTCGCACTTGTGTTAGTGTTGAAAAACCACTTTTTGCACTTGTGTTGGAGCAGGAAACCACTTTTGCACTTGTATTAGTGTGGAAAAACACTTTTTGCACTTGTGATAGTGTTGAAAAACCACTTTTTGCACTTGTGTTAGTGTTGAAAAACCACTTTTTGCACTTGTGTTGGTGCAGGAAACCACTTTTGCACTTGTATTAGTGTGGAAAAAACACTTTTTGCACTTGTGATAGTGTTGAAAAACCACTTTTCGCACTTGTGTTAGTGTTGAAAAACCACTTTTCGCACTTGAGTTAGTGTTGAAAAATCACTTTTCGCACTTGTGTTGGTGCAGGAAACCACTTTTCGCACTTGTGTTAGTGTTGAAAAACCACTTTTTGCACTTGTGATAGTGTTGAAAAACCACTTTTCACACTTGTGTTAGTGTTGAAAAACCACTTTTCGCACTTGTGTTGGTGCAGGAAACCACTTTTGCACTTGTATTAGTGTGGAAAAACCACTTTTCGCACTTGTGTTAGTGTTGAAAAACCACTTTTCGCACTTGTGTTAGTGTTGAAAAACCACTTTTTGCACTTGTGTTGGAGCAGGAAACCACTTTTGCACATGTATTATTGTGGAAAAACACTTTTTGCACTTGTGATAGTGTTGAAAAACCACTTTTCGCACTTGTGTTAGTGTTGAAAAACCACTTTTTGCACTTGTGTTGGTGCAGGAAACCACTTTTGCACTTGTATTAGTGTGGAAAAAACACTTTTCGCACTTGTGTTAATGTTGAAAAACCACTTTTCGCACTTGTGTTAGTGTTGAAAAACCACTTTTCGCACTTGTGTTAGTGTTGAAAAACCACTTTTCGCACTTGTGTTGGTGCAGGAAACCACTTTTGCACTTGTATTAGTGTAGAAAAACCACTTTTCGCACTTGTGTTAGTGTTGAAAAGCCACTTTTCGCACTTGTGTTAGTGTTGAAAAACCACTTTTCGCACTTGTGTTGGTGCAGGAAACCACTTTTGCACTTGTATTAGTGTGGAAAAACCACTTTTCGCACTTGTGTTAGTGTTGAAAAGCCACGTTTTGCACTTGTGTTAGTGTTGAAAAACCACTTTTCGCACTTGTGTTGGTGCAGGAAACCACTTTTGCACTTATATTAGTGTGGAAAAAACACTTTTTGCACTTGTGATAGTGTTGAAAAACCACTTTTCGCACTTGTGTTAGTGTTGAAAACCACTTTCCGCACTTGTGTTAGTGTTGAAAAACCACTTTTCGCACTTGTGTTAGTGTTGAAAAACCACTTTTTGCACTTGTGTTGGAGCAGGAAACCACTTTTGCACTTGTATTAGTGTGGAAAAACCACTTTTCGCACTTGTGGTGCAGGAAACCACTTTTGCACTTGTATTAGTGTGGAAAAACCACTTTTCACACTTGTGTTAGTGTTGAAAGAAAACTTTTCGCACTTGTGTTGGTGCAGGAAACCACTTTTGCACTTGTATTAGTGTGGAAAAGCCACTTTTGGCACTTGTGTTAGTGTTGAAAAACCACTTTTCGCACTTGTGTTAGTGTTGAAAAACCACTTTTCACAGTTGTGTTGGTGCAGGAAACCACTTTTGCACTTGTATTAGTGTGGAAAAACCACTTTTCGCACTTGTGTTAGTGTTGAAAAACCACTTTTCGCACTTGTGTTAGTGTTGAAAAACCACTTTTCGCACTTGTGTTAGTGTTGAAAAACCACTTTTCGCACTTGTGTTGGTGCAGGAAACCACTTTTGCACTTGTATTAGTGTGGAAAAAACACTTTTCGCACTTGTGTTAGTGTTGAAAAACCACTTTTCGCACTTGTGTTAGTGTTGAAAAACCACTTTTCGCACTTGTGTTGGTGCAGGTAACCACTTTTGCACTTGTATTAGTGTGGAAAAAACACTTTTCGCACTTGTGTTAGTGTTGAAAAACCACTTTTCGCACTTGTGTTAGTGTTGAAAAAACGCTTTTCGCACTTGTGTTAGTGTTGAAAAACCACTTTTCGCACTTGTGTTAGTGTTGTAAAACCACTTTTCGCACTTGTGTTGGTGCAGGAAACCACTTTTGCACTTGTATTAGTGTGGAAAAAAGACTTTTTGCACTTGTGATAGTGTTGAAAAACCACTTTTCGCACTTTTGTTAGTGTTGAAAAACCACTTTTCGCACTTGTGTTGGTGCAGGAAACCACTTTTGCACTTGTATTAGTGTGGAAAAACCACTTTTCGCACTTGTGTTAGTGTTGAACAACCACTTTTCGCACTTGTGTTAGTGTTGAAAAACCACTTTTCGCACTTGTGTTAGTGTTGAAAAACCACTTTTCGCACTTGTGTTGGTGCAGGAAACCACTTTTGCACTTGTATTAGTGTGGAAAAATCACTTTTCACACTTGTGTTAATGTTGAAAAACCACTTTTCGCACTTGTGTTAGTGTTGAAAAACCACTTTTTGCACTTGTGTTAGTGTTGAAAAACCACTTTTCGCACTTGTGTTGGTGCAGGAAACCACTTTTGCACTTGTATTAGTGTGGAAAAAAGCCTTTTTGCACTTGTGATAGTGTTGAAAAACCACTTTTCGCACTTGTGTTAGTGTTGAAAAACCACTTTTCGCACTTGTGTTGGTGGAGGAAACCACTTTTGCACTTGTATTAGTGTGGAAAAAACACTTTTCGCACTTGTGTTAGTGTTGAAAAACCACTTTTCGCACTTGTGTTCGTGTTGAAAAACCACTTTTCGCACATGTGTTGGTGCAGGAAACCACTTTTGCACTTGTATTAGTGTGGAAAAACCACTTTTTGCACTTGTGTTAGTGTTGAAAAGCCACTTTTCGCTCTTGTGTTCGTGTTGAAAAACCACTTTTCGCACTTGTTTTGGTGCAGGAAACCACTTTTGCACTTGTATTAGTGTGGAAAAACCACTTTTCACACTTGTGTTAGTGTTGAAAAACAACTTTTCGCACTTGTGTTAGTGTTGTAAAACCACTTTTCGCACTTGTGTTAGTGTTGAAAAACCACTTTTCGCATTTGTGTTGGTGCAGGAAACCACTTTTGCACTTGTATTAGTGTGGAAAAACCACTTTTCGCACTTGTGTTAGTGTTGAAAAACCACTTTTCGCACTTGTGTTGGTGTTGAAAAACCACTTTTCGCACTTGTGTTAGTGTTGAAAAACCACTTTTCGCACTTGTGTTGGTGCAGGAAACCACTTTTGCACTTGTATTAGTGTGGAAAAACCACTTTTCGCACTTGTGTTAGTGTTGAAAAGCCACTTTTTGCACTTGTGTTAGTGTTGAAAAACCACTTTTCGCACTTGTGTTGGTGCAGGAAACCACTTTTGCACTTATATTAGTGTGGAAAAAACACTTTTTGCACTTGTGATAGTGTTGAAAAACCACTTTTCGCACTTGTGTTAGTGTTGAAAAACCACTTTCCGCACTTGTGTTAGTGTTGAAAAACCACTTTTCGCACTTGTGTTAGTGTTGAAAAACCACTTTTTGCACTTGTGTTGGAGCAGGAAACCACTTTTGCACTTGTATTAGTGTGGAAAAACACTTTTTGCACTTGTGATAGTGTTGAAAAACCACTTTTTGCACTTGTGTTAGTGTTGAAAAACCACTTTTTGCACTTGTGTTGGTGCAGGAAACCACTTTTGCACTTGTATTAGTGTGGAAAAAACACTTTTTGCACTTGTGATAGTGTTGAAAAACCACTTTTCGCACTTGTGTTAGTGTGAAAAACCACTTTTCGCACTTGAGTTAGTGTTGAAAAATCACTTTTCGCACTTGTGTTGGTGCAGGAAACCACTTTTCGCACTTGTGTTAGTGTGGAAAAACCACTTTTCGCACTTGTGTTAGTGTTGAAAAGCCACTTTTTGCACTTGTGTTAGTGTTGAAAAACCACTTTTCGCACTTGTGTTGGTGCAGGAAACCACTTTTGCACTTATATTAGTGTGGAAAAAACACTTTTTGCACTTGTGATAGTGTTGAAAAACCACTTTTCGCACTTGTGTTAGTGTTGAAAAACCACTTTCCGCACTTGTGTTAGTGTTGAAAAACCACTTTTCGCACTTGTGTTAGTGTTGAAAAACCACTTTTTGCACTTGTGTTGGAGCAGGAAACCACTTTTGCACTTGTATTAGTGTGGAAAAACACTTTTTGCACTTGTGATAGTGTTGAAAAACCACTTTTTGCACTTGTGTTAGTGTTGAAAAACCACTTTTTGCACTTGTGTTGGTGCAGGAAACCACTTTTGCACTTGTATTAGTGTGGAAAAAACACTTTTTGCACTTGTGATAGTGTTGAAAAACCACTTTTCGCACTTGTGTTAGTGTTGAAAAACCACTTTTCGCACTTGAGTTAGTGTTGAAAAATCACTTTTCGCACTTGTGTTGGTGCAGGAAACCACTTTTCGCACTTGTGTTAGTGTTGAAAAACCACTTTTTGCACTTGTGATAGTGTTGAAAAACCACTTTTCGCACTTGTGTTAGTGTTGAAAAACCACTTTTCGCACTTGTGTTGGTGCAGGAAACCACTTTTGCACTTGTATTAGTGTGGAAAAACCACTT
Organism: Myxine glutinosa; assembly: GCF_964187855.1. Taxonomy (NCBI): domain Eukaryota; kingdom Metazoa; phylum Chordata; class Myxini; order Myxiniformes; family Myxinidae; genus Myxine; species Myxine glutinosa. The sequence continues at coordinate 185,463 of NW_027616620.1, read as the reverse complement.
TTCGCACTTGTGTTAGTGTTGAAAAACCACTTTTCGCACTTGTGTTAGTGTTGAAAAACCACTTTTCGCACTTGTGTTAGTGTTGAAAAACCACTTTTCGCACTTGTGTTGGTGCAGGAAACCACTTTTGCACTTGTATTAGTGTGGAAAAATCACTTTTCGCACTTGTGTTAATGTTGAAAAACCACTTTTCGCACTTGTGTTAGTGTTGAAAAACCACATTTTGCACTTGTGTTAGTGTTGAAAAACCACTTTTCGCACTTGTGTTGGTGCAGGAAACCACTTTTGCACTTGTATTAGTGTGGAAAAAAGCCTTTTTGCACTTGTGATAGTGTTGAAAAACCACTTTTCGCACTTGTGTTAGTGTTGAAAAACCACTTTTCGCACTTGTGTTGGTGGAGGAAACCACTTTTGCACTTGTATTAGTGTGGAAAAAACACTTTTCGCACTTGTGTTAGTGTTGAAAAACCACTTTTCGCACTTGTGTTCGTGTTGAAAAACCACTTTTCGCACATGTGTTGGTGCAGGAAACCACTTTTGCACTTGTATTAGTGTGGAAAAACCACTTTTTGCACTTGTGTTAGTGTTGAAAAGCCACTTTTCGCACTTGTGTTCATGTTGAAAAACCACTTTTCGCACTTGTGTTGGTGCAGGAAACCACTTTTGCACTTGTATTAGTGTGGAAAAACCACTTTTCACACTTGTGTTAGTGTTGAAAAACAACTTTTCGCACTTGTGTTAGTGTTGTAAAACCACTTTTCGCACTTGTGTTAGTGTTGAAAAACCACTTTTCGCATTTGTGTTGGTGCAGGAAACCACTTTTGCACTTGTATTAGTGTGGAAAAACCACTTTTCGCACTTGTGTTAGTGTTGAAAAACCACTTTTCGCACTTGTGTTGGTGTTGAAAAACCACTTTTCGCACTTGTGTTAGTGTTGAAAAACCACTTTTCGCACTTGTGTTAGTGTTGAAAAAACACTTTTCGCACTTGTGTTGGTGCAGGAAACCACTTTTGCACTTGTATTAGTGTGGAAAAAACACTTTTTGCACTTTTGATAGTGTTGAAAAACCACTTTTCGCACTTGTGTTGGTGCAGGAAATCACTTTTGCACTTGTATTAGTGTGGAAAAAACACTTTTTGCACTTGTGATAGTGTTGAAAAACCACTTTTCGCACTTGTGTTAGTGTTGAAAAACCACTTTTCGCACTTGTGTTGGTGCAGGAAACCACTTTTGCACTTGTATTAGTGTGGAAAAACCACTTTTCACACTTGTGTTAGTGTTGAAAGACAACTTTTCGCACTTGTGTTGGTGCAGGAAACCACTTTTGCACTTGTATTAGTGTGGAAAAGCCACTTTTGGCACTTGTGTTAGTGTTGAAAAACCACTTTTCGCACTTGTGTTAGTGTTGAAAAACCACTTTTCGCAGTTGTGTTGGTGCAGGAAACCACTTTTGCACTTGTATTAGTGTGGAAAAACCACTTTTCGCACTTGTGTTAGTGTTGAAAAACCACTTTTCGCACTTGTGTTAGTGTTGAAAAACCACTTTTCGCACTTGTGTTAGTGTTGAAAAACCACTTTTCGCACTTGTGTTGGAGCAGGAAACCACTTTTGCACTTGTATTAGTGTGGAAAAAACACTTTTCGCACTTGTGTTAGTGTTGAAAAACCACTTTTCGCACTTCTGTTAGTGTTGAAAAACCACTTTTCGCACTTGTGTTGGTGCAGGTAACCACTTTTGCACTTGTATTAGTGTGGAAAAAACACTTTTCGCACTTGTGTTAGTGTTGAAAAACCACTTTTCGCACTTGTGTTAGTGTTGAAAAAACGCTTTTCGCACTTGTGTTAGTGTTGAAAAACCACTTTTCGCACTTGTGTTAGTGTTGTAAAACCACTTTTCGCACTTGTGTTGGTGCAGGAAACCACTTTTGCACTTGTATTAGTGTGGAAAAAAGACTTTTTGCACTTGTGATAGTGTTGAAAAACCACTTTTCGCACTTTTGTTAGTGTTGAAAAACCACTTTTCGCACTTGTGTTGGTGCAGGAAACCACTTTTGCACTTGTATTAGTGTGGAAAAACCACTTTTCGCACTTGTGTTAGTGTTGAAAAACCACTTTTCGCACTTGTGTTAGTGTTGAAAAACCACTTTTCGCACTTGTGTTAGTGTTGAAAAACCACTTTTCGCACTTGTGTTGGTGCAGGAAACCACTTTTGCACTTGTATTAGTGTGGAAAAATCACTTTTCACACTTGTGTTAATGTTGAAAAACCACTTTTCGCACTTGTGTTAGTGTTGAAAAACCACTTTTTGCACTTGTGTTAGTGTTGAAAAACCACTTTTCGCACTTGTGTTGGTGCAGGAAACCACTTTTGCACTTGTATTAGTGTGGAAAAAAGCCTTTTTGCACTTGTGATAGTGTTGAAAAACCACTTTTCGCACTTGTGTTAGTGTTGAAAAACCACTTTTCGCACTTGTGTTGGTGGAGGAAACCACTTTTGCACTTGTATTAGTGTGGAAAAAACACTTTTCGCACTTGTGTTAGTGTTGAAAAACCACTTTTCGCACTTGTGTTCGTGTTGAAAAACCACTTTTCGCACATGTGTTGGTGCAGGAAACCACTTTTGCACTTGTATTAGTGTGGAAAAACCACTTTTTGCACTTGTGTTAGTGTTGAAAAGCCACTTTTCGCACTTGTGTTCGTGTTGAAAAACCACTTTTCGCACTTGTGTTGGTGCAGGAAACCACTTTTGCACTTGTATTAGTGTGGAAAAACCACTTTTCACACTTGTGTTAGTGTTGAAAAACAACTTTTCGCACTTGTGTTAGTGTTGTAAAACCACTTTTCGCACTTGTGTTAGTGTTGAAAAACCACTTTTCGCATTTGTGTTGGTGCAGGAAACCACTTTTGCACTTGTATTAGTGTGGAAAAACCACTTTTCGCACTTGTGTTAGTGTTGAAAAACCACTTTTCGCACTTGTGTTGGTGTTGAAAAACCACTTTTCGCACTTGTGTTAGTGTTGAAAAACCACTTTTCGCACTTGTGTTGGTGCAGGAAACCACTTTTGCACTTGTATTAGTGTGGAAAAACCACTTTTCGCACTTGTGTTAGTGTTGAAAAGCCACTTTTTGCACTTGTGTTAGTGTTGAAAAACCACTTTTTGCACTTGTGTTGGTGCAGGAAACCACTTTTGCACTTATATTAGTGTGGAAAAAACACTTTTTGCACTTGTGATAGTGTTGAAAAACCACTTTTCGCACTTGTGTTAGTGTTGAAAAACCACTTTCCGCACTTGTGTTAGTGTTGAAAAACCACTTTTCGCACTTGTGTTAGTGTTGAAAAACCACTTTTTGCACTTGTGTTGGAGCAGGAAACCACTTTTGCACTTGTATTAGTGTGGAAAAACACTTTTTGCACTTGTGATAGTGTTGAAAAACCACTTTTTGCACTTGTGTTAGTGTTGAAAAACCACTTTTTGCACTTGTGTTGGTGCAGGAAACCACTTTTGCACTTGTATTAGTGTGGAAAAAACACTTTTTGCACTTGTGATAGTGTTGAAAAACCACTTTTCGCACTTGTGTTAGTGTTGAAAAACCACTTTTCGCACTTGAGTTAGTGTTGAAAAATCACTTTTCGCACTTGTGTTGGTGCAGGAAACCACTTTTCGCACTTGTGTTAGTGTTGAAAAACCACTTTTTGCACTTGTGATAGTGTTGAAAAACCACTTTTCGCACTTGTGTTAGTGTTGAAAAACCACTTTTCGCACTTGTGTTGGTGCAGGAAACCACTTTTGCACTTGTATTAGTGTGGAAAAACCACTTTTCGCACTTGTGTTAGTGTTGAAAAACCACTTTTCGCACTTGTGTTAGTGTTGAAAAACCACTTTTTGCACTTGTGTTGGAGCAGGAAACCACTTTTGCACATGTATTATTGTGGAAAAACACTTTTTGCACTTGTGATAGTGTTGAAAAACCACTTTTCGCACTTGTGTTAGTGTTGAAAAACCACTTTTTGCACTTGTGTTGGTGCAGGAAACCACTTTTGCACTTGTATTAGTGTGGAAAAAACACTTTTCGCACTTGTGTTAATGTTGAAAAACCACTTTTCGCACTTGTGTTAGTGTTGAAAAACCACTTTTCGCACTTGTGTTAGTGTTGAAAAACCACTTTTCGCACTTGTGTTGGTGCAGGAAACCACTTTTGCACTTGTATTAGTGTAGAAAAACCACTTTTCGCACTTGTGTTAGTGTTGAAAAGCCACTTTTCGCACTTGTGTTAGTGTTGAAAAACCACTTTTCGCACTTGTGTTGGTGCAGGAAACCACTTTTGCACTTGTATTAGTGTGGAAAAACCACTTTTCGCACTTGTGTTAGTGTTGAAAAGCCACGTTTTGCACTTGTGTTAGTGTTGAAAAACCACTTTTCGCACTTGTGTTGGTGCAGGAAACCACTTTTGCACTTATATTAGTGTGGAAAAAACACTTTTTGCACTTGTGATAGTGTTGAAAAACCACTTTTCGCACTTGTGTTAGTGTTGAAAAACCACTTTCCGCACTTGTGTTAGTGTTGAAAAACCACTTTTCGCACTTGTGTTAGTGTTGAAAAACCACTTTTTGCACTTGTGTTGGAGCAGGAAACCACTTTTGCACTTGTATTAGTGTGGAAAAACCACTTTTCGCACTTGTGGTGCAGGAAACCACTTTTGCACTTGTATTAGTGTGGAAAAACCACTTTTCACACTTGTGTTAGTGTTGAAAGACAACTTTTCGCACTTGTGTTGGTGCAGGAAACCACTTTTGCACTTGTATTAGTGTGGAAAAGCCACTTTTGGCACTTGTGTTAGTGTTGAAAAACCACTTTTCGCACTTGTGTTAGTGTTGAAAAACCACTTTTCACAGTTGTGTTGGTGCAGGAAACCACTTTTGCACTTGTATTAGTGTGGAAAAACCACTTTTCGCACTTGTGTTAGTGTTGAAAAACCACTTTTCGCACTTGTGTTAGTGTTGAAAAACCACTTTTCGCACTTGTGTTAGTGTTGAAAAACCACTTTTCGCACTTGTGTTGGTGCAGGAAACCACTTTTGCACTTGTATTAGTGTGGAAAAAACACTTTTCGCACTTGTGTTAGTGTTGAAAAACCACTTTTCGCACTTGTGTTAGTGTTGAAAAACCACTTTTCGCACTTGTGTTGGTGCAGGTAACCACTTTTGCACTTGTATTAGTGTGGAAAAAACACTTTTCGCACTTGTGTTAGTGTTGAAAAACCACTTTTCGCACTTGTGTTAGTGTTGAAAAAACGCTTTTCGCACTTGTGTTAGTGTTGAAAAACCACTTTTCGCACTTGTGTTAGTGTTGTAAAACCACTTTTCGCACTTGTGTTGGTGCAGGAAACCACTTTTGCACTTGTATTAGTGTGGAAAAAAGACTTTTTGCACTTGTGATAGTGTTGAAAAACCACTTTTCGCACTTTTGTTAGTGTTGAAAAACCACTTTTCGCACTTGTGTTGGTGCAGGAAACCACTTTTGCACTTGTATTAGTGTGGAAAAACCACTTTTCGCACTTGTGTTAGTGTTGAACAACCACTTTTCGCACTTGTGTTAGTGTTGAAAAACCACTTTTCGCACTTGTGTTAGTGTTGAAAAACCACTTTTCGCACTTGTGTTGGTGCAGGAAACCACTTTTGCACTTGTATTAGTGTGGAAAAATCACTTTTCACACTTGTGTTAATGTTGAAAAACCACTTTTCGCACTTGTGTTAGTGTTGAAAAACCACTTTTTGCACTTGTGTTAGTGTTGAAAAACCACTTTTCGCACTTGTGTTGGTGCAGGAAACCACTTTTGCACTTGTATTAGTGTGGAAAAAAGCCTTTTTGCACTTGTGATAGTGTTGAAAAACCACTTTTCGCACTTGTGTTAGTGTTGAAAAACCACTTTTCGCACTTGTGTTGGTGGAGGAAACCACTTTTGCACTTGTATTAGTGTGGAAAAAACACTTTTCGCACTTGTGTTAGTGTTGAAAAACCACTTTTCGCACTTGTGTTCGTGTTGAAAAACCACTTTTCGCACATGTGTTGGTGCAGGAAACCACTTTTGCACTTGTATTAGTGTGGAAAAACCACTTTTTGCACTTGTGTTAGTGTTGAAAAGCCACTTTTCGCACTTGTGTTCGTGTTGAAAAACCACTTTTCGCACTTGTTTTGGTGCAGGAAACCACTTTTGCACTTGTATTAGTGTGGAAAAACCACTTTTCACACTTGTGTTAGTGTTGAAAAACAACTTTTCGCACTTGTGTTAGTGTTGTAAAACCACTTTTCGCACTTGTGTTAGTGTTGAAAAACCACTTTTCGCATTTGTGTTGGTGCAGGAAACCACTTTTGCACTTGTATTAGTGTGGAAAAACCACTTTTTGCACTTGTGTTAGTGTTGAAAAACCACTTTTCGCACTTGTGTTGGTGTTGAAAAACCACTTTTCGCACTTGTGTTAGTGTTGAAAAACCACTTTTCGCACTTGTGTTGGTGCAGGAAACCACTTTTGCACTTGTATTAGTGTGGAAAAACCACTTTTCGCACTTGTGTTAGTGTTGAAAAGCCACTTTTTGCACTTGTGTTAGTGTTGAAAAACCACTTTTCGCACTTGTGTTGGTGCAGGAAACCACTTTTGCACTTATATTAGTGTGGAAAAAACACTTTTTGCACTTGTGATAGTGTTGAAAAACCACTTTTCGCACTTGTGTTAGTGTTGAAAAACCACTTTCCGCACTTGTGTTAGTGTTGAAAAACCACTTTTCGCACTTGTGTTAGTGTTGAAAAACCACTTTTTGCACTTGTGTTGGAGCAGGAAACCACTTTTGCACTTGTATTAGTGTGGAAAAACACTTTTTGCACTTGTGATAGTGTTGAAAAACCACTTTTTGCACTTGTGTTAGTGTTGAAAAACCACTTTTTGCACTTGTGTTGGTGCAGGAAACCACTTTTTCACTTGTATTAGTGTGGAAAAAACACTTTTTGCACTTGTGATAGTGTTGAAAAACCACTTTTCGCACTTGTGTTAGTGTGAAAAACCACTTTTCGCACTTGAGTTAGTGTTGAAAAATCACTTTTCGCACTTGTGTTGGTGCAGGAAACCACTTTTCGCACTTGTGTTAGTGTTGAAAAACCACTTTTTGCACTTGTGATAGTGTTGAAAAACCACTTTTCGCACTTGTGTTAGTGTTGAAAAACCACTTTTCGCACTTGTGTTGGTGCAGGAAACCACTTTTGCACTTGTATTAGTGTGGAAAAACCACTTTTCGCACTTGTGTTAGTGTTGAAAAACCACTTTTCGCACTTGTGTTAGTGTTGAAAAACCACTTTTTGCACTTGTGTTGGAGCAGGGAACCACTTTTGCACTTGTATTATTGTGGAAAAACACTTTTTGCACTTGTGATAGTGTTGAAAAACCACTTTTCGCACTTGTGTTAGTGTTGAAAAACCACTTTTTGCACTTGTGTTGGTGCAGGAAACCACTTTTGCACTTGTATTAGTGTGGAAAAAACACTTTTCGCACTTGTGTTAGTGTTGAAAAACCACTTTTCGCACTTGTGTTAGTGTTGAAAAACCACTTTTCGCACTTGTGTTAGTGTTGAAAAACCACTTTTCGCACTTGTGTTGGTGCAGGAAACCACTTTTGCACTTGTATTAGTGTAGAAAAACCACTTTTCGCACTTGTGTTAGTGTTGAAAAGCCACTTTTTGCACTTGTGTTAGTGTTGAAAAACCACTTTTCGCACTTGTGTTGGTGCAGGAAACCACTTTTGCACTTGTATTAGTTTGGAAAAACCACTTTTCGCACTTGTGTTAGTGTTGAAAAGCCACGTTTTGCACTTGTGTTAGTGTTGAAAAACCACTTTTCGCACTTGTGTTGGTGCAGGAAACCACTTTTGCACTTATATTAGTGTGGAAAAAACACTTTTTGCACTTGTGATAGTGTTGAAAAACCACTTTTCGCACTTGTGTTAGTGTTGAAAAACCACTTTCCGCACTTGTGTTAGTGTTGAAAAACCACTTTTCGCACTTGTGTTAGTGTTGAAAAACCACTTTTTGCACTTGTGTTGGAGCAGGAAACCACTTTTGCACTTGTATTAGTGTGGAAAAACACTTTTTGCACTTGTGATAGTGTTGAAAAACCACTTTTTGCACTTGTGTTAGTGTTGAAAAACCACTTTTCGCACTTGTGCTAGTGTTGAAAAACCACTTTTCGCACTTGTGTTGGTGCAGGAAACCACTTTTGCACTTGTATTAGTGTGGAAAAAACACTTTTTGCACTTGTGATAGTGTTGAAAAACCACTTTTCGCACTTGTGTTAGTGTTGAAAAACGACTTTTCGCACTTTTGTTAGTGTTGAAAAACCACTTTTCGCACTTGTGATGGTGCAGGAAACCACCTTTGCACTTGTATTAGTGTGGAAAAAACACTTTTTGCACTTGTGATAGTGTTGAAAAACCACTTTTCGCACTTGTGTTAGTGTTGAAAAACCACTTTTCGCACTTGTGTTGGTGCAGGAAACCACTTTTGCACTTGTATTAGTGTGGCAAAACCACTTTTCGCCCTTGTGTTAGTGTTGAAAAACCACTTTTCGCACTTGTGTTAGTGTTGAAAAACCACTTTTCGCACTTGTGTTAGTGTTGAAAAACCACTTTTCGCACTTGTGTTAGTGTTGAAAAACCACTTTTCGCATTGGTGTTGGTGCAGGAAAACACTTTTGCACTTGTATTAGTGTGGAAAAACCACTTTTCGCACTTGTGTTAGTGTTGAAAAACCACTTTTCGCACTTGTGTTGGTGCAGGAAACCACTTTTGCACTTGTACTAGTGTGGCAAAAAACACTTTTCGCACTTGTGTTAGTGTTGAAAAACCACTTTTCGCACTTGTGTTAGTGTTGAAAAACCACTTTTCGCACTTGTGTTGGTGCAGGAAACCACTTTTGCACATGTATTAGTGTGGAAAAACCACTTTTCGCACTTGTGTTAGTGTTGAAAAACCACTTTTCGCACTTGTGTTAGTGTTGAAAAACCAATTTTCACACTTGTGTTGGTGCAGTAAACCACTTTTGCACTTGTATTAGTGTGGAAAAACCACTTTTCGCATTTGTGTTAGTGTTGAAAAACCACTTTTCGCACTTGTGTTAGTGTTGAAAAACCACTTTTCGCACTTGTGTTAGTGTTGAAAAACCACTTTTCGCACTTGTGTTGGTGCAGGAAACCACTTTTGCACTTGTATTAGTGTGGAAAAAACACTTTTCACACTTGTGTTAGTGTTGAAAAACCACTTTTCGCACTTGTGTTAGTGTTGAAAAATCACTTTTCGCACTTGTGTTGGTGCAGGAAACCACTTTTGCACTTGTATTAGTGTGGAAAAAACACTTTTTGCACTTGTGATAGTGTTGAAAAACCACTTTTCGCACTTGTGTGTGTTGAAAAACCACTTTTCGCACTTGTGTTGGTGCAGGAAACCACTTTTGCACTTGTATTAGTGTGGAAAAAACACTTTTCACACTTGCGTTAGTGTTGAAAAACCACTTTTCGCACTTGTGTTAGTGTTGAAAATCCACTTTTCGCACTTGTGTTGGTGCAGGAAACCACTTTTGCACTTGTATTAGTGTGGAAAAAACACTTTTTGCACTTGTGATAGTGTTGAAAAACCACTTTTCGCACTTGTGTTGGCGTTGAAAAACCACTTTTCGCACTTGTGTTGGTGCAGGAAACCACTTTTGCACTTGTATTAGTGTGGAAAACACACTTTTCGCACTTGTGTTAGTGTTGAAAAACCACTTTTCGCACTTGTGTTAGTGTTGAAAAACCACTTTTCGCACTTGTGTTGGTGCAGGAAACCACTTTTGCACTTGTATTAGTGTGGAAAAAACACTTTTTGCACTTGTGATAGTGTTGAAAAACCACTTTTCGCACTTGTGTTAGTGTTGAAAAACCACTTTTCGCACTTGTGTTGGTGCAGGAAACCACTTTTGCACTTGTATTAGTGTGGAAAAACCACTTTTCGCACTTGTGTTAGTGTTGAAAAACCACTTTTTGCACTTGTGTTAGTGTTGAAAAACCACTTTTCGCACTTGTGTTTGTGTTGAAAAACCACTTTTCGCACTTGTGTTGGTGCAGGAAACCACTTTTGCACTTGTATTAGTGTGGAAAAAACACTTTTCGCACTTGTGTTAGTGTTGAAAAACCACTTTTCGCACTTGTGTTAGTGTTGAAAAACCACTTTTCGCACTTGTGTTGGTGCAGGAAACCACTTTTGCACTTGTATTAGTGTGGAAAAAACACTTTTCGCACTTGTGATACTGTTGAAAAACCACTTTTCGCACTTGTGTTAGTGTTGAAAAACCACTTTTCGCACTTGTGTTGGTGCAGGAAACCACTTTTGCACTTGTATTAGTGTGGAAAAACCACTTTTCGCACTTGTGTTAGTGTTGAAAAACCACTTTTCGCATTTGTGTTAGTGTTGAAAACCACTTTTCGCACTTGTGGTGGTGCAGGAAACCACTTTTGCATTTGCATTAGTGTGGAAAAAACCACTTTTCGCACCTGTGTTAGTGTTGAAAAACCACTTTTCGCACTTGTGCTAGTGTTGAAAAACCACTTTTCGCACTTGTGTTGGTGCAGGAAACCACTTTTGCACTTGTATTAGTGTGGAAAAAACACTTTTTGCACTTGTGATAGTGTTGAAAAACCACTTTTCGCACTTGTGTTAGTGTTGAAAAACCACTTTTCGCACTTTTGTTAGTGTTGAAAAACCACTTTTCGCACTTGTGATGGTGCAGGAAACCACCTTTGCACTTGTATTAGTGTGGAAAAAACACTTTTTGCACTTGTGATAGTGTTGAAAAACCACTTTTCGCACTTGTGTTAGTGTTGAAAAACCACTTTTCGCACTTGTGTTGGTGCAGGAAACCACTTTTGCACTTGTATTAGTGTGGCAAAACCACTTTTCGCCCTTGTGTTAGTGTTGAAAAACCACTTTTCGCACTTGTGTTAGTGTTGAAAAACCACTTTTCGCACTTGTGTTAGTGTTGAAAAACCACTTTTCGCACTTGTGTTAGTGTTGAAAAACCACTTTTCGCATTGGTGTTGGTGCAGGAAACCACTTTTGCACTTGTATTAGTGTGGAAAAACCACTTTTCGCACTTGTGTTAGTGTTGAAAAACCACTTTTCGCACTTGTGTTAGTGTTGAAAAACCACTTTTCGCACTTGTGTTAGTGTTGAAAAACCACTTTTCGCACTTGTGTTGGTGCAGGAAACCACTTTTGCACTTGTATTAGTGTGGCAAAAAACACTTTTCGCACTTGTGTTAGTGTTGAAAAACCACTTTTCGCACTTGTGTTAGTGTTGAAAAACCACTTTTCGCACTTGTGTTGGTGCAGGAAACCACTTTTGCACTTGTATTAGTGTGGAAAAAACACTTTTTGCAGTTGTGATAGTGTTGAAAAACCACTTTTCGCACTTGTGTTAGTGTTGAAAAACCACTTTTCGCACTTGTGTTGGTGCAGGAAACCACTTTTGCACTTGTATTAGTGTGGAAAACACACTTTTCGCACTTGTGTTAGTGTTGAAAAACCACTTTTCGCACTTGTGTTAGTGTTGAAAAACCACTTTTCGCACTTGTGTTGGTGCAGGAAACCACTTTTGCACTTGTATTAGTGTGGAAAAAACACTTTTTGCGCTTGTGTTGGTGTTGAAAAACCACTTTTCGCACTTGTGTTAGTGTTGAAAAACCACTTTTCGCACTTGTGTTGGTGCAGGAAACCACTTTTGCACTTGTATTAGTGTGGAAAAACCACTTTTCGCACTTGTGTTAGTGTTGAAAAACCACTTTTTGCACTTGTGTTAGTGTTGAAAAACCACTTTTCGCACTTGTGTTTGTGTTGAAAAACCACTTTTCGCACTTGTGTTCGTGCAGGAAACCACTTTTGCACTTGTATTAGTGTGGAAAAAACACTTTTTGCACTTGTGATAGTGTTGAAAAACCACTTTTCGCACTTGTGTTAGTGTTGAAAAACCACTTTTCGCACTTGTGTTGGTGCAGGAAACCACTTTTGCACTTGTATTAGTGTGGAAAAACCACTTTTCGCACTTGTGTTAGTGTTGAAAAACCACTTTTCGCATTTGTGTTAGTGTTGAAAACCACTTTTCGCACTTGTGGTGGTGCAGGAAACCACTTTTGCATTTGTATTAGTGTGGAAAAAACCACTTTTCGCACCTGTGTTAGTGTTGAAAAACCACTTTTCGCACTTGTGCTAGTGTTGAAAAACCACTTTTCGCACTTGTGTTGGTGCAGGAAACCACTTTTGCACTTGTATTAGTGTGGAAAAACACTTTTTGCGCTTGTGTTAGTGTTGAAAAACCACTTTTCGCACTTGTGTTAGTGTTGAAAAACCACTTTTCGCACTCGTGTTGGTGCAGGAAACCACTTTTGCACTTGTATTAGTGTGGCAAAACCCCTTTTCGCCCTTGTGTTAGTGTTGAAAAACCACTTTTCGCACTTGTGTTGGTGCAGGAAACCACTTTTGCACTTGTATTAGTGTGGAAAAAACACTTTTTGCGCTTGTGTTGGTGTTGAAAAACCACTTTTCGCACTTGTGTTAGTGTTGAAAAACCACTTTTCGCACTTGTGTTGGTGCAGGAAACCACTTTTGCACTTGTATTAGTGTGGAAAAACCACTTTTCGCACTTGTGTTAGTGTTGAAAAACCACTTTTTGCACTTGTGTTAGTGTTGAAAAACCACTTTTCGCACTTGTGTTTGTGTTGAAAAACCACTTTTCGCACTTGTGTTGGTGCAGGAAACCACTTTTGCACTTGTATTAGTGTGGAAAAAACACTTTTTGCACTTGTGATAGTGTTGAAAAACCACTTTTCGCACTTGTGTTAGTGTTGAAAAACCACTTTTCGCACTTGTGTTGGTGCAGGAAACCACTTTTGCACTTGTATTAGTGTGGAAAAACCACTTTTCGCACTTGTGTTAGTGTTGAAAAACCACTTTTCACATTTGTGTTAGTGTTGAAAACCACTTTTCGCACTTGTGGTGGTGCAGGAAACCACTTTTGCATTTGTATTAGTGTGGAAAAAACCACTTTTCGCACCTGTGTTAGTGTTGAAAAACCACTTTTCGCACTTGTGCTAGTGTTGAAAAACCACTTTTCGCACTTGTGTTGGTGCAGGAAACCACTTTTGCACTTGTATTAGTGTGGAAAAACACTTTTTGCGCTTGTGTTAGTGTTGAAAAACCACTTTTCGCACTTGTGTTAGTGTTGAAAAACCACTTTTCGCACTCGTGTTGGTGCAGGAAACCACTTTTGCACTTGTATTAGTGTGGCAAAACCACTTTTCGCCCTTGTGTTAGTGTTGAAAAACCACTTTTCGCACTTGTGTTAGTGTTGAAAACACACTTTTCGCACTTGTGTTAGTGTTGAAAAACCACTTTTCGCACTTGTGTTAGTGTTGAAAAACCACTTTTCGCACTTGTGTTGGTGCAGGAAACCACTTTTGCACTTGTATTAGTGTGGAAAAACCACTTTTCGCACTTGTGTTAGTGTTGAAAAACCACTTTTTGCACTTGTGTTAGTGTTGAAAAACCACTTTTCGCACTTGTGTTTGTGTTGAAAAACCACTTTTCGCACTTGTGTTGGTGCAGGAAACCACTTTTGCACTTGTATTAGTGTGGAAAAAACACTTTTTGCACTTGTGATAGTGTTGAAAAACCACTTTTCGCACTTGTGTTAGTGTTGAAAAACCACTTTTCGCACTTGTGTTGGTGCAGGAAACCACTTTTGCACTTGTATTAGTGTGGAAAAACCACTTTTCGCACTTGTGTTAGTGTTGAAAAACCACTTTTCACATTTGTGTTAGTGTTGAAAACCACTTTTCGCACTTGTGGTGGTGCAGGAAACCACTTTTGCATTTGTATTAGTGTGGAAAAAACCACTTTTCGCACCTGTGTTAGTGTTGAAAAACCACTTTTCGCACTTGTGCTAGTGTTGAAAAACCACTTTTCGCACTTGTGTTGGTGCAGGAAACCACTTTTGCACTTGTATTAGTGTGGAAAAACACTTTTTGCGCTTGTGTTAGTGTTGAAAAACCACTTTTCGCACTTGTGTTAGTGTTGAAAAACCACTTTTCGCACTCGTGTTGGTGCAGGAAACCACTTTTGCACTTGTATTAGTGTGGCAAAACCACTTTTCGCCCTTGTGTTAGTGTTGAAAAACCACTTTTCGCACTTGTGTTAGTGTTGAAAACACACTTTTCGCACTTGTGTTAGTGTTGAAAAACCACTTTTCGCACTTGTGTTAGTGTTGAAAAACCACTTTTCGCACTTGTGTTGGTGCAGGAAACCACTTTTGCACTTGTATTAGTGTGGAAAAAACACTTTTTGCGCTTGTGTTAGTGTTGAAAAACCACTTTTCGCACTTGTGTTAGTGTTGAAAAAACACTTTTCGCACTTGTGTTGGTGCAGGAAACCACTTTTGCACTTGTATTAGTGTGGAAAAAACACTTTTTGCGCTTGTGTTAGTGTTGAAAAACCAATTTTCGCACTTGTGTTAGTGTTGAAAAACCACTTTTCGCACTTGTGTTGGTGCAGGAAACCACTTTTGCACTTGTATTAGTGTGGAAAAACCACTTTTCGCACTTGTGTTAGTGTTGAAAAACCACTTTTTGCACTTGTGTTAGTGTTGAAAAACCACTTTTCGCACTTGTGTTTGTGTTGAAAAACCACTTTTCGCACTTGTGTTGGTGCAGGAAACCACTTTTGCACTTGTATTAGTGTGGAAAAAACACTTTTTGCACTTGTGATAGTGTTGAAAAACCACTTTTCGCACTTGTGTTAGTGTTGAAAAACCACTTTTCGCACTTGTGTTGGTGCAGGAAACCACTTTTGCACTTGTATTAGTGTGGAAAAACCACTTTTCGCACTTGTGTTAGTGTTGAAAAAACACTTTTCGCATTTGTGTTAGTGTTGAAAACCACTTTTCGCACTTGTGGTGGTGCAGGAAACCACTTTTGCATTTGTATTAGTGTGGAAAAAACCACTTTTCGCACCTGTGTTAGTGTTGAAAAACCACTTTTCGCACTTGTGCTGGTGTTGAAAAACCACTTTTCGCACTTGTGTTGGTGCAGGAAACCACTTTTGCACTTGTATTAGTGTGGAAAAAACACTTTTTGCACTTGTGATAGTGTTGAAAAACCACTTTTCGCACTTGTGTTAGTGTTGAAAAACCACTTTTCGCACTTTTGTTAGTGTTGAAAAACCACTTTTCGCACTTGTGATGGTGCAGGAAACCACCTTTGCCCTTGTATTAGTGTGGAAAAAACACTTTTTGCACGTGTGATAGTGTTGAAAAACCACTTTTCGCACTTGTGTTAGTGTTGAAAAACCACTTTTCGCACTTGTGTTGGTGCAGGAAACCACTTTTGCACTTGTATTAGTGTGGCAAAACCACTTTTCGCCCTTGTGTTAGTGTTGAAAAACCACTTTTCGCACTTGTGTTAGTGTTGAAAAACCACTTTTCGCACTTGTGTTAGTGTTGAAAAACCACTTTTCGCACTTGTGTTAGTGTTGAAAAACCACTTTTCGCATTGGTGTTGGTGCAGGAAACCACTTTTGCACTTGTATTAGTGTGGAAAAACCACTTTTCGCACTTGTGTTAGTGTTGAAAAACCACTTTTCGCACTTGTGTTAGTGTTGAAAAACCACTTTTCGCACTTGTGTTAGTGTTGAAAAACCACTTTTCGCACTTGTGTTGGTGCAGGAAACCACTTTTGCACTTGTATTAGTGTGGAAAAAACACTTTTCGCACTTGTGTTAGTGTTGAAAAACCACTTTTCGCACTTGTGTTAGTGTTGAAAAACCACTTTTCGCACTTGTGTTGGTGCAGGAAACCACTTTTGCACTTGTATTAGTGTGGAAAAAACACTTTTTGCACTTGTGATAGTGTTGAAAAACCACTTTTCGCACTTGTGTTAGTGTTGAAAAACCACTTTTCCACTTGTGTTGGTGCAGGAAACCACTTTTGCACTTGTATTAGTGTGGAAAACACACTTTTCGCACTTGTGTTAGTGTTGAAAAACCACTTTTCGCACTTGTGTTAGTGTTGAAAAACCACTTTTCGCACTTGCGTTGGTGCAGGAAACCAATTTTGCACTTGTATTAGTGTGGAAAAAACACTTTTTGCACTTGTGATAGTGTTGAAAAACCACTTTTCGCACTTGTGTTAGTGTTTAAAAACCACTTTTCGCACTTGTGTTGGTGCAGGAAAACCACTTTTGCACTTGTATTAGTGTGGAAAAACCACTTTTCGCACTTGTGTTAGTGTTGAAAAACCACTTTTCGCACTTGTGTTAGTGTTGAAAAACCACTTTTCGCACTTGTGTTTGTGTTGAAAAACCACTTTTCGCACTAGTGTTGGTGCAGGAAACCACTTTTGCACTTGTATTAGTGTGGAAAAAACACTTTTCGCACTTGTGTTAGTGTTGAAAAACCACTTTTCGCACTTGTGTTAGTGTTGAAAAACCACGTTTCGCACTTGTGTTGGTGCAGGAAACCACTTTTGCACTTGTATTAGTGTGGAAAAAACACTTTTTGCAATTGTGGTAGTGTTGAAAAACCACTTTTTGCACTTGTGTTAGTGTTGAAAAACCACTTTTCGCACTTGTGTTGGTGCAGGAAACCAGGTTTGCACTTGTATTAGTGTGGAAAAACCACTTTGCGCACTTGTGTTAGTGTTGAAAAACCACTTTTCGCACTTGTGTTAGTGTTGAAAAACCACTTTTCGCACTTGTGTTGGTGCAGGAAACCACTTTTGCACTTGTATTAGTGTGGAAAAAACACTTTTCGCACTTGTGTTAGTGTTGAAAAACCACTTTTCGCACTTGTGTTAGTGTTGAAAAACCACTTTTCGCACTTGTGTTGGTGCAGGAAACCACTTTTGCACTTGTATTAGTGTGGAAAAAACACTTTTTGCACTTGTGATAGTGTTGAAAAACCACTTTTCGCACTTGTGTTATTGTCGAAAAACCACTTTTCGCACTTGTGTTGGTGCAGGAAACCACTTTTGCACTTGTATTAGTGTTGAAAAACCACTTTTCGCACCTGTGTTAGTGTTGAAAAACCACTTTTCGCACTTGTGTTAGTGTTGAAAAACCACTTTTCGCACCTGTGTTAGTGTTGAAAACCACTTTTCGCACTTGTGTTGGTGCAGGAAACCACTTTTGCACTTGTATTAGTGTGGAAAAAACACTTTTTGCACTTGTGTTAGTGTTGAAAAACCACTTTTCGCACTTGTGTTAGTGTTGAAAAACCACTTTTCGCACTTGTGTTGGTGCAGGAAACCACTTTTGCACTTGTATTAGTGTGGAAAAAACACTTTTTGCACTTGTGATAGTGTTGAAAAAGCACTTTTCGCACTTGTGTTAGTGTTGAAAAACCACTTTTCGCACTTGTGTTGGTGCAGGAAACCACTTTTGCACTTGTATTAGTGTGGAAAAAACACTTTTTGCACTTGTGTTAGTGTTGAAAAACCACTTTTCGCACTTGTGTTAGTGTTGAAAAACCACTTTTCGCACTTGTGTTGGTGCAGGAAACCACTTTTGCACTTGTATTAGTGTGGAAAAAACACTTTTTGCACTTGTGATAGTGTTGAAAAACCACTTTTCGCACTTGTGTTAGTGTTGAAAAACCACTTTTCGCACTTGTGTTGGTGCAGGAAACCACTTTTGGACTTGTATTAGTGTGGAAAAAACACTTTTTGCACTTGTGATAGTGTTGAAAAACCACTTTTCGCACTTGTGTTAGTGTTGAAAAACCACTTTTCGCACTTGTGTTAGTGTTGAAAAACCACTTTTCGCACTTGTGATGGTGCAGGAAACCACCTTTGCACTTGTATTAGTGTGGAAAAAACACTTTTTGCACTTGTGATAGTGTTGAAAAACCACTTTTCGCACTTGTGTTAGTGTTGAAAAACCACTTTTCGCACTTGTGTTGGTGCAGGAAACCACTTTTGCACTTGTATTAGTGTGGCAAAACCACTTTTCGCACTTGTGATGGTGCAGGAAACCACCTTTGCACTTGTATTAGTGTGGAAAAAACACTTTTTGCACGTGTGATAGTGTTGAAAAACCACTTTTCGCACTTGTGTTAGTGTTGAAAAACCACTTTTCGCACTTGTGTTGGTGCAGGAAACCACTTTTGCACTTGTATTAGTGTGGCAAAACCACTTTTCGCCCTTGTGTTAGTGTTGAAAAACCACTTTTCGCACTTGTGTTAGTGTTGAAAAACCACTTTTCGCACTTGTGTTAGTGTTGAAAAACCACTTTTCGCACTTGTGTTAGTGTTGAAAAACCACTTTTCGCACTTGTGTTAGTGTTGAAAAACCACTTTTCGCACTTGTGTTAGTGTTGAAAAACCACTTTTCGCACTTGTGTTGGTGCAGGAAACCACTTTTGCACTTGTATTAGTGTGGAAAAAACACTTTTCGCACTTGTGTTAGTGTTGAAAAACCACTTTTCGCACTTGTGTTAGTGTTGAAAAACCACTTTTCGCACTTGTGTTGGTGCAGGAAACCACTTTTGCACTTGTATTAGTGTGGAAAAAACACTTTTTGCACTTGTGATAGTGTTGAAAAACCACTTTTCGCACTTGTGTTAGTGTTGAAAAACCACTTTTCCACTTGTGTTGGTGCAGGAAACCACTTTTGCACTTGTATTAGTGTGGAAAACACACTTTTCGCACTTGTGTTAGTGTTGAAAAACCACTTTTCGCACTTGTGTTAGTGTTGAAAAACCACTTTTCGCACTTGCGTTGGTGCAGGAAACCACTTTTGCACTTGTATTAGTGTGGAAAAAACACTTTTTGCACTTGTGATAGTGTTGAAAAACCACTTTTCGCACTTGTGTTAGTGTTTAAAAACCACTTTTCGCACTTGTGTTGGTGCAGGAAAACCACTTTTGCACTTGTATTAGTGTGGAAAAACCACTTTTCGCACTTGTGTTAGTGTTGAAAAACCACTTTTCGCACTTGTGTTAGTGTTGAAAAACCACTTTTCGCACTTGTGTTTGTGTTGAAAAACCACTTTTCGCACTAGTGTTGGTGCAGGAAACCACTTTTGCACTTGTATTAGTGTGGAAAAAACACTTTTCGCACTTGTGTTAGTGTTGAAAAACCACTTTTCGCACTTGTGTTAGTGTTGAAAAACCACGTTTCGCACTTGTGTTGGTGCAGGAAACCACTTTTGCACTTGTATTAGTGTGGAAAAAACACTTTTTGCAATTGTGGTAGTGTTGAAAAACCACTTTTTGCACTTGTGTTAGTGTTGAAAAACCACTTTTCGCACTTGTGTTGGTGCAGGAAACCACGTTTGCACTTGTATTAGTGTGGAAAAACCACTTTGCGCACTTGTGTTAGTGTTGAAAAACCACTTTTCGCACTTGTGTTAGTGTTGAAAAACCACTTTTCGCACTTGTGTTGGTGCAGGAAACCACTTTTGCACTTGTATTAGTGTGGAAAAAACACTTTTCGCACTTGTATTAGTGTTGAAAAACCACTTTTCGCACTTGTGTTAGTGTTGAAAAACCACTTTTCGCACTTGTGTTGGTGCAGGAAACCACTTTTGCACTTGTATTAGTGTGGAAAAAACACTTTTTGCACTTGTGATAGTGTTGAAAAACCACTTTTCGCACTTGTGTTATTGTCGAAAAACCACTTTTCGCACTTGTGTTGGTGCAGGAAACCACTTTTGCACTTGTATTAGTGTTGAAAAACCACTTTTCGCACCTGTGTTAGTGTTGAAAAACCACTTTTCGCACTTGTGTTAGTGTTGAAAAACCACTTTTCGCACCTGTGTTAGTGTTGAAAACCACTTTTCGCACTTGTGTTGGTGCAGGAAACCACTTTTGCACTTGTATTAGTGTGGAAAAAACACTTTTTGCACTTGTGTTAGTGTTGAAAAACCACTTTTCGCACTTGTGTTAGTGTTGAAAAACCACTTTTCGCACTTGTGTTGGTGCAGGAAACCACTTTTGCACTTGTATTAGTGTGGAAAAAACACTTTTTGCACTTGTGATAGTGTTGAAAAAGCACTTTTCGCACTTGTGTTAGTGTTGAAAAACCACTTTTCGCACTTGTGTTGGTGCAGGAAACCACTTTTGCACTTGTATTAGTGTGGAAAAAACACTTTTTGCACTTGTGTTAGTGTTGAAAAACCACTTTTCGCACTTGTGTTAGTGTTGAAAAACCACTTTTCGCACTTGTGTTGGTGCAGGAAACCACTTTTGCACTTGTATTAGTGTGGAAAAAACACTTTTTGCACTTGTGATAGTGTTGAAAAACCACTTTTCGCACTTGTGTTAGTGTTGAAAAACCACTTTTCGCACTTGTGTTGGTGCAGGAAACCACTTTTGGACTTGTATTAGTGTGGAAAAAACACTTTTTGCACTTGTGATAGTGTTGAAAAACCACTTTTCGCACTTGTGTTAGTGTTGAAAAACCACTTTTCGCACTTGTGTTAGTGTTGAAAAACCACTTTTCGCACTTGTGATGGTGCAGGAAACCACCTTTGCACTTGTATTAGTGTGGAAAAAACACTTTTTGCACTTGTGTTAGTGTTGAAAAACCACTTTTCGCACTTGTGTTAGTGTTGAAAAACCACTTTTCGCACTTGTGTTGGTGCAGGAAACCACTTTTGCACTTGTATTAGTGTGGAAAAAACACTTTTTGCACTTGTGATACTGTTGAAAAACCACTTTTCGCACTTGTGTTAGTGTTGAAAAACCACTTTTCGCACTTGTGTTGGTGCAGGAAACCACTTTTGCACTTGTATTAGTGTGGAAAAACCACTTTTCGCACTTGTGTTAGTGTTGAAAAACCACTTTTCGCATTTGTGTTAGTGTTGAAAACCACTTTTCGCACTTGTGGTGGTGCAGGAAACCACTTTTGCATTTGCATTAGTGTGGAAAAAACCACTTTTCGCACCTGTGTTAGTGTTGAAAAACCACTTTTCGCACTTGTGCTAGTGTTGAAAAACCACTTTTCGCACTTGTGTTGGTGCAGGAAACCACTTTTGCACTTGTATTAGTGTGGAAAAAACACTTTTTGCACTTGTGATAGTGTTGAAAAACCACTTTTCGCACTTGTGTTAGTGTTGAAAAACCACTTTTCGCACTTTTGTTAGTGTTGAAAAACCACTTTTCGCACTTGTGATGGTGCAGGAAACCACCTTTGCACTTGTATTAGTGTGGAAAAAACACTTTTTGCACTTGTGATAGTGTTGAAAAACCACTTTTCGCACTTGTGTTAGTGTTGAAAAACCACTTTTCGCACTTGTGTTGGTGCAGGAAACCACTTTTGCACTTGTATTAGTGTGGCAAAACCACTTTTCGCCCTTGTGTTTGTGTTGAAAAACCACTTTTCGCACTTGTGTTAGTGTTGAAAAACCACTTTTCGCACTTGTGTTAGTGTTGAAAAACCACTTTTCGCACTTGTGTTAGTGTTGAAAAACCACTTTTCGCATTGGTGTTGGTGCAGGAAACCACTTTTGCACTTGTATTAGTGTGGAAAAACCACTTTTCGCACTTGTGTTAGTGTTGAAAAACCACTTTTCGCACTTGTGTTAGTGTTGAAAAACCACTTTTCGCACTTGTGTTAGTGTTGAAAAACCACTTTTCGCACTTGTGTTGGTGCAGGAAACCACTTTTGCACTTGTATTAGTGTGGCAAAAAACACTTTTCGCACTTGTGTTGGTGTTGAAAAACCACTTTTCGCACTTGTGTTAGTGTTGAAAAACCACTTTTCGCACTTGTGTTGGTGCAGGAAACCACTTTTGCACTTGTATTAGTGTGGAAAAAACACTTTTTGCAGTTGTGATAGTGTTGAAAAACCACTTTTCGCACTTGTGTTAGTGTTGAAAAACCACTTTTCGCACTTGTGTTGGTGCAGGAAACCACTTTTGCACTTGTATTAGTGTGGAAAACACACTTTTCGCACTTGTGTTAGTGTTGAAAAACCACTTTTCGCACTTGTGTTAGTGTTGAAAAACCACTTTTCGCACTTGTGTTGGTGCAGGAAACCACTTTTGCACTTGTATTAGTGTGGAAAAAACACTTTTTGCGCTTGTGTTGGTGTTGAAAAACCACTTTTCGCACTTGTGTTAGTGTTGAAAAACCACTTTTCGCACTTGTGTTGGTGCAGGAAACCACTTTTGCACTTGTATTAGTGTGGAAAAACCACTTTTCGCACTTCTGTTAGTGTTGAAAAACCACTTTTTGCACTTGTGTTAGTGTTGAAAAACCACTTTTCGCACTTGTGTTTGTGTTGAAAAACCACTTTTCGCACTTGTGTTCGTGCAGGAAACCACTTTTGCACTTGTATTAGTGTGGAAAAAACACTTTTTGCACTTGTGATAGTGTTGAAAAACCACTTTTCGCACTTGTGTTAGTGTTGAAAAACCACTTTTCGCACTTGTGTTGGTGCAGGAAACCACTTTTGCACTTGTATTAGTGTGGAAAAACCACTTTTCGCACTTGTGTTAGTGTTGAAAAACCACTTTTCGCATTTGTGTTAGTGTTGAAAACCACTTTTCGCACTTGTGGTGGTGCAGGAAACCACTTTTGCATTTGTATTAGTGTGGAAAAAACCACTTTTCGCACCTGTGTTAGTGTTGAAAAACCACTTTTCGCACTTGTGCTAGTGTTGAAAAACCACTTTTCGCACTTGTGTTGGTGCAGGAAACCACTTTTGCACTTGTATTAGTGTGGAAAAACACTTTTTGCGCTTGTGTTAGTGTGGCAAAACCCCTTTTCGCCCTTGTGTTAGTGTTGAAAAACCACTTTTCGCACTTGTGTTGGTGCAGGAAACCACTTTTGCACTTGTATTAGTGTGGAAAAAACACTTTTTGCGCTTGTGTTGGTGTTGAAAAACCACTTTTCGCACTTGTGTTAGTGTTGAAAAACCACTTTTCGCACTTGTGTTGGTGCAGGAAACCACTTTTGCACTTGTATTAGTGTGGAAAAACCACTTTTCGCACTTGTGTTATTGTTGAAAAACCACTTTTTGCACTTGTGTTAGTGTTGAAAAACCACTTTTCGCACTTGTGTTTGTGTTGAAAAACCACTTTTCGCACTTGTGTTGGTGCAGGAAACCACTTTTGCACTTGTATTAGTGTGGAAAAAACACTTTTTGCACTTGTGATAGTGTTGAAAAACCACTTTTCGCACTTGTGTTAGTGTTGAAAACCACTTTTCGCACTTGTGGTGGTGCAGGAAACCACTTTTGCATTTGTATTAGTGTGGAAAAAACCACTTTTCACACCTGTGTTAGTGTTGAAAAACCACTTTTCGCACTTGTGCTAGTGTTGAAAAACCACTTTTCGCACTTGTGTTGGTGCAGGAAACCACTTTTGCACTTGTATTAGTGTGGAAAAACACTTTTTGCGCTTGTGTTAGTGTTGAAAAACCACTTTTCGCACTTGTGTTAGCGTTGAAAAACCACTTTTCGCACTCGTGTTGGTGCAGGAAACCACTTTTGCACTTGTATTAGTGTGGCATAACCACTTTTCGCCCTTGTGTTAGTGTTGAAAAACCACTTTTCGCACTTGTGTTAGTGTTGAAAACACACTTTTCGCACTTGTGTTAGTGTTGAAAAACCACTTTTCGCACTTGTGTTAGTGTTGAAAAACCACTTTTCGCACTTGTGTTGGTGCAGGAAACCACTTTTGCACTTGTATTAGTGTGGAAAAAACACTTTTTGCGCTTGTGTTAGTGTTGAAAAACCACTTTTCGCACTTGTGTTAGTGTTGAAAAAACACTTTTCGCACTTGTGTTGGTGCAGGAAACCACTTTTGCACTTGTATTAGTGTGGAAAAAACACTTTTTGCGCTTGTGTTAGTGTTGAAAAACCAATTTTCGCACTTGTGTTAGTGTTGAAAAACCACTTTTCGCACTTGTGTTGGTGCAGGAAACCACTTTTGCACTTGTATTAGTGTGGAAAAACCACTTTTCGCACTTGTGTTAGTGTTGAAAAACCACTTTTTGCACTTGTGTTAGTGTTGAAAAACCACTTTTCGCACTTTTGTTAGTGTTGAAAAACCACTTTTCGCACTTGTGTTAGTGTTGAAAAAATACTTTTCGCATTTGTGTTAGTGTTGAAAACCACTTTTCGCACTTGTGGTGGTGCAGGAAACCACTTTTGCATTTGTATTAGTGTGGAAAAAACCACTTTTCGCACCTGTGTTAGTGTTGAAAAACCACTTTTCGCACTTGTGCTAGTGTTGAAAAACCACTTTTCGCACTTGTGTTGGTGCAGGAAACCACTTTTGCACTTGTATTAGTGTGGAAAAAACACTTTTTGCACTTGTGATAGTGTTGAAAAACCACTTTTCGCACTTGTGTTAGTGTTGAAAAACCACTTTTCGCACTTTTGTTAGTGTTGAAAAACCACTTTTCGCACTTGTGATGGTGCAGGAAACCACCTTTGCACTTGTATTAGTGTGGAAAAAACACTTTTTGCACGTGTGATAGTGTTGAAAAACCACTTTTCGCACTTGTGTTAGTGTTGAAAAACCACTTTTCGCACTTGTGTTGGTGCAGGAAACCACTTTTGCACTTGTATTAGTGTGGCAAAACCACTTTTCGCCCTTGTGTTAGTGTTGAAAAACCACTTTTCGCACTTGTGTTAGTGTTGAAAAACCACTTTTCGCACTTGTGTTAGTGTTGAAAAACCACTTTTCGCACTTGTGTTAGTGTTGAAAAACCACTTTTCGCATTGGTGTTGGTGCAGGAAACCACTTTTGCACTTGTATTAGTGTGGAAAAACCACTTTTTGCACTTGTGTTATTGTTGAAAAACCACTTTTCGCACTTGAGTTAGTGTTGAAAAACCACTTTTCGCACTTGTGTTAGTGTTGAAAAACCACTTTTCGCACTTGTGTTGGTGCAGGAAACCACTTTTGCACTTGTATTAGTGTGGAAAAAACACTTTTCACACTTGTGTTAGTGTTGAAAAACCACTTTTCGCACTTGTGTTAGTGTTGAAAAACCACTTTTCGCACTTGTGTTGGTGCAGGAAACCACTTTTGCACTTGTATTAGTGTGGAAAAAACACTTTTTGCACTTGTGATAGTGTTGAAAAACCACTTTTCGCACTTGTGTTAGTGTTGAAAAACCACTTTTCCACTTGTGTTGGTGCAGGAAACCACTTTTGCACTTGTATTAGTGTGGAAAAAACACTTTTCGCACTTGTGTTAGTGTTGAAAAACCACTTTTCGCACTTGTGTTAGTGTTGAAAAACCACTTTTCGCACTTGCGTTGGTGCAGGAAACCAATTTTGCACTTGTATTAGTGTGGAAAAAACACTTTTTGCACTTGTGATAGTGTTGAAAAACCACTTTTCGCACTTGTGTTAGTGTTTAAAAACCACTTTTCGCACTTGTGTTGGTGCAGGAAAACCACTTTTGCACTTGTATTAGTGTGGAAAAACCACTTTTCGCACTTGTGTTAGTGTTGAAAAACCACTTTTCGCACTTGTGTTAGTGTTGAAAAACCACTTTTCGCACTTGTGTTTGTGTTGAAAAACCACTTTTCGCACTAGTGTTGGTGCAGGAAACCACTTTTGCACTTGTATTAGTGTGGAAAAAACACTTTTCGCACTTGTGTTAGTGTTGAAAAACCACTTTTCGCACTTGTGTTAGTGTTGAAAAACCACGTTTCGCACTTGTGTTGGTGCAGGAAACCACTTTTGCACTTGTATTAGTGTGGAAAAAACACTTTTTGCAATTGTGGTAGTGTTGAAAAACCACTTTTTGCACTTGTGTTAGTGTTGAAAAACCACTTTTCGCACTTGTGTTGGTGCAGGAAACCACGTTTGCACTTGTATTAGTGTGGAAAAACCACTTTGCGCACTTGTGTTAGTGTTGAAAAACCACTTTTCGCACTTGTGTTAGTGTTGAAAAACCACTTTTCGCACTTGTGTTGGTGCAGGAAACCACTTTTGCACTTGTATTAGTGTGGAAAAAACACTTTTCGCACTTGTGTTAGTGTTGAAAAACCACTTTTCGCACTTGTGTTAGTGTTGAAAAACCACTTTTCGCACTTGTGTTGGTGCAGGAAACCACTTTTGCACTTGTATTAGTGTGGAAAAAACACTTTTTGCACTTGTGATAGTGTTGAAAAACCACTTTTCGCACTTGTGTTATTGTCGAAAAACCACTTTTCGCACTTGTGTTGGTGCAGGAAACCACTTTTGCACTTGTATTAGTGTTGAAAAACCACTTTTCGCACCTGTGTTAGTGTTGAAAAACCACTTTTCGCACTTGTGTTAGTGTTGAAAAACCACTTTTCGCACCTGTGTTAGTGTTGAAAACCACTTTTCGCACTTGTGTTGGTGCAGGAAACCACTTTTGCACTTGTATTAGTGTGGAAAAAACACTTTTTGCACTTGTGTTAGTGTTGAAAAACCACTTTTCGCACTTGTGTTAGTGTTGAAAAACCACTTTTCGCACTTGTGTTGGTGCAGGAAACCACTTTTGCACTTGTATTAGTGTGGAAAAAACACTTTTTGCACTTGTGATAGTGTTGAAAAAGCACTTTTCGCACTTGTGTTAGTGTTGAAAAACCACTTTTCGCACTTGTGTTGGTGCAGGAAACCACTTTTGCACTTGTATTAGTGTGGAAAAAACACTTTTTGCACTTGTGTTAATGTTGAAAAACCACTTTTCGCACTTGTGTTAGTGTTGAAAAACCACTTTTCGCACTTGTGTTGGTGCAGGAAACCACTTTTGCACTTGTATTAGTGTGGAAAAAACACTTTTTGCACTTGTGATAGTGTTGAAAAACCACTTTTCGCACTTGTGTTAGTGTTGAAAAACCACTTTTCGCACTTGTGTTGGTGCAGGAAACCACTTTTGGACTTGTATTAGTGTGGAAAAAACACTTTTTGCACTTGTGATAGTGTTGAAAAACCACTTTTCGCACTTGTGTTAGTGTTGAAAAACCACTTTTCGCACTTGTGTTAGTGTTGAAAAACCACTTTTCGCACTTGTGATGGTGCAGGAAACCACCTTTGCACTTGTATTAGTGTGGAAAAAACACTTTTTGCACTTGTGATAGTGTTGAAAAACCACTTTTCGCACTTGTGTTAGTGTTGAAAAACCACTTTTCGCACTTGTGTTGGTGCAGGAAACCACTTTTGCACTTGTATTAGTGTGGAAAAAACACTTTTTGCACTTGTGTTAGTGTTGAAAAACCACTTTTCGCACTTGTGTTAGTGTTGAAAAACCACTTTTCGCACTTGTGTTGGTGCAGGAAACCACTTTTGCACTTGTATTAGTGTGGAAAAAACACTTTTTGCACTTGTGATACTGTTGAAAAACCACTTTTCGCACTTGTGTTAGTGTTGAAAAACCACTTTTCGCACTTGTGTTGGTGCAGGAAACCACTTTTGCACTTGTATTAGTGTGGAAAAACCACTTTTCGCACTTGTGTTAGTGTTGAAAAACCACTTTTCGCATTTGTGTTAGTGTTGAAAACCACTTTTCGCACTTGTGGTGGTGCAGGAAACCACTTTTGCATTTGCATTAGTGTGGAAAAAACCACTTTTCGCACCTGTGTTAGTGTTGAAAAACCACTTTTCGCACTTGTGCTAGTGTTGAAAAACCACTTTTCGCACTTGTGTTGGTGCAGGAAACCACTTTTGCACTTGTATTAGTGTGGAAAAAACACTTTTTGCACTTGTGATAGTGTTGAAAAACCACTTTTCGCACTTGTGTTAGTGTTGAAAAACCACTTTTCGCACTTTTGTTAGTGTTGAAAAACCACTTTTCGCACTTGTGATGGTGCAGGAAACCACCTTTGCACTTGTATTAGTGTGGAAAAAACACTTTTTGCACTTGTGATAGTGTTGAAAAACCACTTTTCGCACTTGTGTTAGTGTTGAAAAACCACTTTTCGCACTTGTGTTGGTGCAGGAAACCACTTTTGCACTTGTATTAGTGTGGCAAAACCACTTTTCGCCCTTGTGTTTGTGTTGAAAAACCACTTTTCGCACTTGTGTTAGTGTTGAAAAACCACTTTTCGCACTTGTGTTAGTGTTGAAAAACCACTTTTCGCACTTGTGTTAGTGTTGAAAAACCACTTTTCGCATTGGTGTTGGTGCAGGAAACCACTTTTGCACTTGTATTAGTGTGGAAAAACCACTTTTCGCACTTGTGTTAGTGTTGAAAAACCACTTTTCGCACTTGTGTTAGTGTTGAAAAACCACTTTTCGCACTTGTGTTAGTGTTGAAAAACCACTTTTCGCACTTGTGTTGGTGCAGGAAACCACTTTTGCACTTGTATTAGTGTGGCAAAAAACACTTTTCGCACTTGTGTTGGTGTTGAAAAACCACTTTTCGCACTTGTGTTAGTGTTGAAAAACCACTTTTCGCACTTGTGTTGGTGCAGGAAACCACTTTTGCACTTGTATTAGTGTGGAAAAAACACTTTTTGCAGTTGTGATAGTGTTGAAAAACCACTTTTCGCACTTGTGTTAGTGTTGAAAAACCACTTTTCGCACTTGTGTTGGTGCAGGAAACCACTTTTGCACTTGTATTAGTGTGGAAAACACACTTTTCGCACTTGTGTTAGTGTTGAAAAACCACTTTTCGCACTTGTGTTAGTGTTGAAAAACCACTTTTCGCACTTGTGTTGGTGCAGGAAACCACTTTTGCACTTGTATTAGTGTGGAAAAAACACTTTTTGCGCTTGTGTTGGTGTTGAAAAACCACTTTTCGCACTTGTGTTAGTGTTGAAAAACCACTTTTCGCACTTGTGTTGGTGCAGGAAACCACTTTTGCACTTGTATTAGTGTGGAAAAACCACTTTTCGCACTTCTGTTAGTGTTGAAAAACCACTTTTTGCACTTGTGTTAGTGTTGAAAAACCACTTTTCGCACTTGTGTTTGTGTTGAAAAACCACTTTTCGCACTTGTGTTCGTGCAGGAAACCACTTTTGCACTTGTATTAGTGTGGAAAAAACACTTTTTGCACTTGTGATAGTGTTGAAAAACCACTTTTCGCACTTGTGTTAGTGTTGAAAAACCACTTTTCGCACTTGTGTTGGTGCAGGAAACCACTTTTGCACTTGTATTAGTGTGGAAAAACCACTTTTCGCACTTGTGTTAGTGTTGAAAAACCACTTTTCGCATTTGTGTTAGTGTTGAAAACCACTTTTCGCACTTGTGGTGGTGCAGGAAACCACTTTTGCATTTGTATTAGTGTGGAAAAAACCACTTTTCGCACCTGTGTTAGTGTTGAAAAACCACTTTTCGCACTTGTGCTAGTGTTGAAAAACCACTTTTCGCACTTGTGTTGGTGCAGGAAACCACTTTTGCACTTGTATTAGTGTGGAAAAACACTTTTTGCGCTTGTGTTAGTGTGGCAAAACCCCTTTTCGCCCTTGTGTTAGTGTTGAAAAACCACTTTTCGCACTTGTGTTGGTGCAGGAAACCACTTTTGCACTTGTATTAGTGTGGAAAAAACACTTTTTGCGCTTGTGTTGGTGTTGAAAAACCACTTTTCGCACTTGTGTTAGTGTTGAAAAACCACTTTTCGCACTTGTGTTGGTGCAGGAAACCACTTTTGCACTTGTATTAGTGTGGAAAAACCACTTTTCGCACTTGTGTTATTGTTGAAAAACCACTTTTTGCACTTGTGTTAGTGTTGAAAAACCACTTTTCGCACTTGTGTTTGTGTTGAAAAACCACTTTTCGCACTTGTGTTGGTGCAGGAAACCACTTTTGCACTTGTATTAGTGTGGAAAAAACACTTTTTGCACTTGTGATAGTGTTGAAAAACCACTTTTCGCACTTGTGTTAGTGTTGAAAACCACTTTTCGCACTTGTGGTGGTGCAGGAAACCACTTTTGCATTTGTATTAGTGTGGAAAAAACCACTTTTCACACCTGTGTTAGTGTTGAAAAACCACTTTTCGCACTTGTGCTAGTGTTGAAAAACCACTTTTCGCACTTGTGTTGGTGCAGGAAACCACTTTTGCACTTGTATTAGTGTGGAAAAACACTTTTTGCGCTTGTGTTAGTGTTGAAAAACCACTTTTCGCACTTGTGTTAGCGTTGAAAAACCACTTTTCGCACTCGTGTTGGTGCAGGAAACCACTTTTGCACTTGTATTAGTGTGGCATAACCACTTTTCGCCCTTGTGTTAGTGTTGAAAAACCACTTTTCGCACTTGTGTTAGTGTTGAAAACACACTTTTCGCACTTGTGTTAGTGTTGAAAAACCACTTTTCGCACTTGTGTTAGTGTTGAAAAACCACTTTTCGCACTTGTGTTGGTGCAGGAAACCACTTTTGCACTTGTATTAGTGTGGAAAAAACACTTTTTGCGCTTGTGTTAGTGTTGAAAAACCACTTTTCGCACTTGTGTTAGTGTTGAAAAAACACTTTTCGCACTTGTGTTGGTGCAGGAAACCACTTTTGCACTTGTATTAGTGTGGAAAAAACACTTTTTGCGCTTGTGTTAGTGTTGAAAAACCAATTTTCGCACTTGTGTTAGTGTTGAAAAACCACTTTTCGCACTTGTGTTGGTGCAGGAAACCACTTTTGCACTTGTATTAGTGTGGAAAAACCACTTTTCGCACTTGTGTTAGTGTTGAAAAACCACTTTTTGCACTTGTGTTAGTGTTGAAAAACCACTTTTCGCACTTTTGTTAGTGTTGAAAAACCACTTTTCGCACTTGTGTTAGTGTTGAAAAAATACTTTTCGCATTTGTGTTAGTGTTGAAAACCACTTTTCGCACTTGTGGTGGTGCAGGAAACCACTTTTGCATTTGTATTAGTGTGGAAAAAACCACTTTTCGCACCTGTGTTAGTGTTGAAAAACCACTTTTCGCACTTGTGCTAGTGTTGAAAAACCACTTTTCGCACTTGTGTTGGTGCAGGAAACCACTTTTGCACTTGTATTAGTGTGGAAAAAACACTTTTTGCACTTGTGATAGTGTTGAAAAACCACTTTTCGCACTTGTGTTAGTGTTGAAAAACCACTTTTCGCACTTTTGTTAGTGTTGAAAAACCACTTTTCGCACTTGTGATGGTGCAGGAAACCACCTTTGCACTTGTATTAGTGTGGAAAAAACACTTTTTGCACGTGTGATAGTGTTGAAAAACCACTTTTCGCACTTGTGTTAGTGTTGAAAAACCACTTTTCGCACTTGTGTTGGTGCAGGAAACCACTTTTGCACTTGTATTAGTGTGGCAAAACCACTTTTCGCCCTTGTGTTAGTGTTGAAAAACCACTTTTCGCACTTGTGTTAGTGTTGAAAAACCACTTTTCGCACTTGTGTTAGTGTTGAAAAACCACTTTTCGCACTTGTGTTAGTGTTGAAAAACCACTTTTCGCATTGGTGTTGGTGCAGGAAACCACTTTTGCACTTGTATTAGTGTGGAAAAACCACTTTTTGCACTTGTGTTATTGTTGAAAAACCACTTTTCGCACTTGAGTTAGTGTTGAAAAACCACTTTTCGCACTTGTGTTAGTGTTGAAAAACCACTTTTCGCACTTGTGTTGGTGCAGGAAACCACTTTTGCACTTGTATTAGTGTGGAAAAAACACTTTTCACACTTGTGTTAGTGTTGAAAAACCACTTTTCGCACTTGTGTTAGTGTTGAAAAACCACTTTTCGCACTTGTGTTGGTGCAGGAAACCACTTTTGCACTTGTATTAGTGTGGAAAAAACACTTTTTGCACTTGTGATAGTGTTGAAAAACCACTTTTCGCACTTGTGTTAGTGTTGAAAAACCACTTTTCCACTTGTGTTGGTGCAGGAAACCACTTTTGCACTTGTATTAGTGTGGAAAAAACACTTTTCGCACTTGTGTTAGTGTTGAAAAACCACTTTTCGCACTTGTGTTAGTGTTGAAAAACCACTTTTCGCACTTGCGTTGGTGCAGGAAACCAATTTTGCACTTGTATTAGTGTGGAAAAAACACTTTTTGCACTTGTGATAGTGTTGAAAAACCACTTTTCGCACTTGTGTTAGTGTTTAAAAACCACTTTTCGCACTTGTGTTGGTGCAGGAAAACCACTTTTGCACTTGTATTAGTGTGGAAAAACCACTTTTCGCACTTGTGTTAGTGTTGAAAAACCACTTTTCGCACTTGTGTTAGTGTTGAAAAACCACTTTTCGCACTTGTGTTTGTGTTGAAAAACCACTTTTCGCACTAGTGTTGGTGCAGGAAACCACTTTTGCACTTGTATTAGTGTGGAAAAAACACTTTTCGCACTTGTGTTAGTGTTGAAAAACCACTTTTCGCACTTGTGTTAGTGTTGAAAAACCACGTTTCGCACTTGTGTTGGTGCAGGAAACCACTTTTGCACTTGTATTAGTGTGGAAAAAACACTTTTTGCAATTGTGGTAGTGTTGAAAAACCACTTTTTGCACTTGTGTTAGTGTTGAAAAACCACTTTTCGCACTTGTGTTGGTGCAGGAAACCACGTTTGCACTTGTATTAGTGTGGAAAAACCACTTTGCGCACTTGTGTTAGTGTTGAAAAACCACTTTTCGCACTTGTGTTAGTGTTGAAAAACCACTTTTCGCACTTGTGTTGGTGCAGGAAACCACTTTTGCACTTGTATTAGTGTGGAAAAAACACTTTTCGCACTTGTGTTAGTGTTGAAAAACCACTTTTCGCACTTGTGTTAGTGTTGAAAAACCACTTTTCGCACTTGTGTTGGTGCAGGAAACCACTTTTGCACTTGTATTAGTGTGGAAAAAACACTTTTTGCACTTGTGATAGTGTTGAAAAACCACTTTTCGCACTTGTGTTATTGTCGAAAAACCACTTTTCGCACTTGTGTTGGTGCAGGAAACCACTTTTGCACTTGTATTAGTGTTGAAAAACCACTTTTCGCACCTGTGTTAGTGTTGAAAAACCACTTTTCGCACTTGTGTTAGTGTTGAAAAACCACTTTTCGCACCTGTGTTAGTGTTGAAAACCACTTTTCGCACTTGTGTTGGTGCAGGAAACCACTTTTGCACTTGTATTAGTGTGGAAAAAACACTTTTTGCACTTGTGTTAGTGTTGAAAAACCACTTTTCGCACTTGTGTTAGTGTTGAAAAACCACTTTTCGCACTTGTGTTGGTGCAGGAAACCACTTTTGCACTTGTATTAGTGTGGAAAAAACACTTTTTGCACTTGTGATAGTGTTGAAAAAGCACTTTTCGCACTTGTGTTAGTGTTGAAAAACCACTTTTCGCACTTGTGTTGGTGCAGGAAACCACTTTTGCACTTGTATTAGTGTGGAAAAAACACTTTTTGCACTTGTGTTAATGTTGAAAAACCACTTTTCGCACTTGTGTTAGTGTTGAAAAACCACTTTTCGCACTTGTGTTGGTGCAGGAAACCACTTTTGCACTTGTATTAGTGTGGAAAAAACACTTTTTGCACTTGTGATAGTGTTGAAAAACCACTTTTCGCACTTGTGTTAGTGTTGAAAAACCACTTTTCGCACTTGTGTTGGTGCAGGAAACCACTTTTGGACTTGTATTAGTGTGGAAAAAACACTTTTTGCACTTGTGATAGTGTTGAAAAACCACTTTTCGCACTTGTGTTAGTGTTGAAAAACCACTTTTCGCACTTGTGTTAGTGTTGAAAAACCACTTTTCGCACTTGTGATGGTGCAGGAAACCACCTTTGCACTTGTATTAGTGTGGAAAAAACACTTTTTGCACTTGTGATAGTGTTGAAAAACCACTTTTCGCACTTGTGTTAGTGTTGAAAAACCACTTTTCGCACTTGTGTTGGTGCAGGAAACCACTTTTGCACTTGTATTAGTGTGGCAAAACCACTTTTCGCACTTCTGATGGTGCAGGAAACCACCTTTGCACTTGTATTAGTGTGGAAAAAACACTTTTTGCACGTGTGATAGTGTTGAAAAACCACTTTTCGCACTTGTGTTAGTGTTGAAAAACCACTTTTCGCACTTGTGTTGGTGCAGGAAACCACTTTTGCACTTGTATTAGTGTGGCAAAACCACTTTTCGCCCTTGTGTTAGTGTTGAAAAACCACTTTTCGCACTTGTGTTAGTGTTGAAAAACCACTTTTCGCACTTGTGTTAGTGTTGAAAAACCACTTTTCGCACTTGTGTTAGTGTTGAAAAACCACTTTTCGCATTGGTGTTGGTGCAGGAAACCACTTTTGCACTTGTATTAGTGTGGAAAAACCACTTTTCGCACTTGTGTTAGTGTTGAAAAACCACTTTTCGCACTTGTGTTAGTGTTGAAAAACCACTTTTCGCACTTGTGTTAGTGTTGAAAAACCACTTTTCGCACTTGTGTTGGTGCAGGAAACCACTTTTGCACTTGTATTAGTGTGGAAAAAACACTTTTCGCACTTGTGTTCGTGTTGAAAAACCACTTTTCGCACTTGTGTTAGTGTTGAAAAACCACTTTTCGCACTTGTGTTGGTGCAGGAAACCACTTTTGCACTTGTATTAGTGTGGAAAAAACACTTTTTGCACTTGTGATAGTGTTGAAAAACCACTTTTCGCACTTGTGTTAGTGTTGAAAAACCACTTTTCCACTTGTGTTGGTGCAGGAAACCACTTTTGCACTTGTATTAGTGTGGAAAACACACTTTTCGCACTTGTGTTAGTGTTGAAAAACCACTTTTCGCACTTGTGTTAGTGTTGAAAAACCACTTTTCGCACTTGCGTTGGTGCAGGAAACCACTTTTGCACTTGTATTAGTGTGGAAAAAACACTTTTTGCACTTGTGATAGTGTTGAAAAACCACTTTTCGCACTTGTGTTAGTGTTTAAAAACCACTTTTCGCACTTGTGTTGGTGCAGGAAAACCACTTTTGCACTTGTATTAGTGTGGAAAAACCACTTTTCGCACTTGTGTTAGTGTTGAAAAACCACTTTTCGCACTTGTGTTAGTGTTGAAAAACCACTTTTCGCACTTGTGTTTGTGTTGAAAAACCACTTTTCGCACTAGTGTTGGTGCAGGAAACCACTTTTGCACTTGTATTAGTGTGGAAAAAACACTTTTCGCACTTGTGTTAGTGTTGAAAAACCACTTTTCGCACTTGTGTTAGTGTTGAAAAACCACGTTTCGCACTTGTGTTGGTGCAGGAAACCACTTTTGCACTTGTATTAGTGTGGAAAAACCACTTTTCGCATTGGTGTTGGTGCAGGAAACCACTTTTGCACTTGTATTAGTGTGGAAAAACCACTTTTCGCACTTGTGTTAGTGTTGAAAAACCACTTTTCGCACTTGTGTTAGTGTTGAAAAACCACTTTTCGCACTTGTGTTAGTGTTGAAAAACCACTTTTCGCACTTGTGTTGGTGCAGGAAACCACTTTTGCACTTGTATTAGTGTGGAAAAAACACTTTTCGCACTTGTGTTAGTGTTGAAAAACCACTTTTCGCACTTGTGTTAGTGTTGAAAAACCACTTTTCGCACTTGTGTTGGTGCAGGAAACCACTTTTGCACTTGTATTAGTGTGGAAAAAACACTTTTTGCACTTGTGATAGTGTTGAAAAACCACTTTTCGCACTTGTGTTAGTGTTGAAAAACCACTTTTCCACTTGTGTTGGTGCAGGAAACCACTTTTGCACTTGTATTAGTGTGGAAAACACACTTTTCGCACTTGTGTTAGTGTTGAAAAACCACTTTTCGCACTTGTGTTAGTGTTGAAAAACCACTTTTCGCACTTGCGTTGGTGCAGGAAACCACTTTTGCACTTGTATTAGTGTGGAAAAAACACTTTTTGCACTTGTGATAGTGTTGAAAAACCACTTTTCGCACTTGTGTTAGTGTTTAAAAACCACTTTTCGCACTTGTGTTGGTGCAGGAAAACCACTTTTGCACTTGTATTAGTGTGGAAAAACCACTTTTCGCACTTGTGTTAGTGTTGAAAAACCACTTTTCGCACTTGTGTTAGTGTTGAAAAACCACTTTTCGCACTTGTGTTTGTGTTGAAAAACCACTTTTCGCACTAGTGTTGGTGCAGGAAACCACTTTTGCACTTGTATTAGTGTGGAAAAAACACTTTTCGCACTTGTGTTAGTGTTGAAAAACCACTTTTCGCACTTGTGTTAGTGTTGAAAAACCACGTTTCGCACTTGTGTTGGTGCAGGAAACCACTTTTGCACTTGTATTAGTGTGGAAAAAACACTTTTTGCAATTGTGGTAGTGTTGAAAAACCACTTTTTGCACTTGTGTTAGTGTTGAAAAACCACTTTTCGCACTTGTGTTGGTGCAGGAAACCACGTTTGCACTTGTATTAGTGTGGAAAAACCACTTTGCGCACTTGTGTTAGTGTTGAAAAACCACTTTTCGCACTTGTGTTAGTGTTGAAAAACCACTTTTCGCACTTGTGTTGGTGCAGGAAACCACTTTTGCACTTGTATTAGTGTGGAAAAAACACTTTTCGCACTTGTGTTAGTGTTGAAAAACCACTTTTCGCACTTGTGTTAGTGTTGAAAAACCACTTTTCGCACTTGTGTTGGTGCAGGAAACCACTTTTGCACTTGTATTAGTGTGGAAAAAACACTTTTTGCACTTGTGATAGTGTTGAAAAACCACTTTTCGCACTTGTGTTATTGTCGAAAAACCACTTTTCGCACTTGTGTTGGTGCAGGAAACCACTTTTGCACTTGTATTAGTGTTGAAAAACCACTTTTCGCACCTGTGTTAGTGTTGAAAAACCACTTTTCGCACTTGTGTTAGTGTTGAAAAACCACTTTTCGCACCTGTGTTAGTGTTGAAAACCACTTTTCGCACTTGTGTTGGTGCAGGAAACCACTTTTGCACTTGTATTAGTGTGGAAAAAACACTTTTTGCACTTGTGTTAGTGTTGAAAAACCACTTTTCGCACTTGTGTTAGTGTTGAAAAACCACTTTTCGCACTTGTGTTGGTGCAGGAAACCACTTTTGCACTTGTATTAGTGTGGAAAAAACACTTTTTGCACTTGTGATAGTGTTGAAAAAGCACTTTTCGCACTTGTGTTAGTGTTGAAAAACCACTTTTCGCACTTGTGTTGGTGCAGGAAACCACTTTTGCACTTGTATTAGTGTGGAAAAAACACTTTTTGCACTTGTGTTAGTGTTGAAAAACCACTTTTCGCACTTGTGTTAGTGTTGAAAAACCACTTTTCGCACTTGTGTTGGTGCAGGAAACCACTTTTGCACTTGTATTAGTGTGGAAAAAACACTTTTTGCACTTGTGATAGTGTTGAAAAACCACTTTTCGCACTTGTGTTAGTGTTGAAAAACCACTTTTCGCACTTGTGTTGGTGCAGGAAACCACTTTTGGACTTGTATTAGTGTGGAAAAAACACTTTTTGCACTTGTGATAGTGTTGAAAAACCACTTTTCGCACTTGTGTTAGTGTTGAAAAACCACTTTTCGCACTTGTGTTAGTGTTGAAAAACCACTTTTCGCACTTGTGATGGTGCAGGAAACCACCTTTGCACTTGTATTAGTGTGGAAAAAACACTTTTTGCACTTGTGATAGTGTTGAAAAACCACTTTTCGCACTTGTGTTAGTGTTGAAAAACCACTTTTCGCACTTGTGTTGGTGCAGGAAACCACTTTTGCACTTGTATTAGTGTGGCAAAACCACTTTTCGCACTTGTGTTAGTGTTCAAAAACCACTTTTCGCACTTGTGTTAGTGTTGAAAAACCACTTTTCGCACTTGTGTTAGTGTTGAAAGACCACTTTTTGCACTTGTGTTAGTGTTGAAAAACCACTTTTCGCATTGGTGTTGGTGCAGGAAACCACTTTTGCACTTGTATTAGTGTGGAAAAACCACTTTTCGCACTTGTGTTAGTGTTGAAAAACCACTTTTCGCACTTGTGTTAGTGTTGAAAAACCACTTTTCGCACTTGTGTTAGTGTTGAAAAACCACTTTTCGCACTTGTGTTGGTGCAGGAAACCACCTTTGCACTTGTATTAGTGTGGAAAAAACACTTTTCGCACTTGTGTTAGTGTTGAAAAACCACTTTTCGCACTTGTGTTAGTGTTGAAAAACCACTTTTCGCACTTGTGTTGGTGCAGGAAACCACTTTTGCACTTGTATTAGTGTGGAAAAAACACTTTTTGCACTTGTGATAGTGTTGAAAAACCACTTTTCGCACTTGTGTTAGTGTTGAAAAACCACTTTTCGCACTTGTGTTGGTGCAGGAAACCACTTTTGCACTTGTATTAGTGTGGAAAAAACACTTTTTGCACTTGTGGTAGTGTTGAAAAACCACTTTTTGCACTTGTGTTAGTGTTGAAAAACCACTTTTCGCACTTGTGTTAGTGTTGAAAAACCACTTTTCGCACTTGTGTTGGTGCAGGAAACCACATTTGCACTTGTATTAGTGTGGAAAAAACACTTTTCGCACTTGTGTTAGTGTTGAAAAACCACATTTCGCACTTGTGTTAGTGTTGAAAAACCACTTTTCGCACTTGTGTTGGTGCAGGAAACCACTTTTGCACTTGTATTAGTGTGGAAAAAACACTTTTTGCACTTGTGATAGTGTTGAAAAACCACATTCCGCACTTGTGTTAGTGTTGAAAAACCACTTTTCGCACTTGTGTTGGTGCAGGAAACCACTTTTGCACATGTATTAGTGTGGAAAAACCACTTTTCGCACTTGTGTTAGTGTTGAAAAACCACTTTTCGCACTTGTGTTAGTGTTGAAAAACCAATTTTCACACTTGTGTTGGTGCAGTAAACCACTTTTGCACTTGTATTAGTGTGGAAAAACCACTTTTCGCATTTGTGTTAGTGTTGAAAAACCACTTTTCGCACTTGTGTTAGTGTTGAAAAACCACTTTTCGCACTTGTGTTAGTGTTGAAAAACCACTTTTCGCACTTGTGTTGGTGCAGGAAACCACTTTTGCACTTGTATTAGTGTGGAAAAAACACTTTTTGCACTTGTGATAGTGTTGAAAAACCACATTCCGCACTTGTGTTAGTGTTGAAAAACCACTTTTCGCACTTGTGTTGGTGCAGGAAACCACTTTTGCACATGTATTAGTGTGGAAAAACCACTTTTCGCACTTGTGTTAGTGTTGAAAAACCACTTTTCGCACTTGTGTTAGTGTTGAAAAACCAATTTTCACACTTGTGTTGGTGCAGTAAACCACTTTTGCACTTGTATTAGTGTGGAAAAACCACTTTTCGCATTTGTGTTAGTGTTGAAAAACCACTTTTCGCACTTGTGTTAGTGTTGAAAAACCACTTTTCGCACTTGTGTTAGTGTTGAAAAACCACTTTTCGCACTTGTGTTGGTGCAGGAAACCACTTTTGCACTTGTATTAGTGTGGAAAAATCACTTTTCGCACTTGTGTTAGTGTTGAAAAACCACTTTTCGCACTTGTGTTAGTGTTGAAAAACCACTTTTCGCACTTGTGTTGGTGCAGGAAACCACTTTTGCACTTGTATTAGTGTGGAAAAAACACTTTTTGCACTTGTGATAGTGTTGAAAAACCACTTTTCGCACTTGTGTGTGTTGAAAAACCACTTTTCGCACTTGTGTTGGTGCAGGAAACCACTTTTGCACTTGTATTAGTGTGGAAAAAACACTTTTCACACTTGTGTTAGTGTTGAAAAACCACTTTTCGCACTTGTGTTAGTGTTGAAAATCCACTTTTCGCACTTGTGTTGGTGCAGGAAACCACTTTTGCACTTGTATTAGTGTGGAAAAAACACTTTTTGCACTTGTGATAGTGTTGAAAAACCACTTTTCGCACTTGTGTTGGTGTTGAAAAACCACTTTTCGCACTTGTGTTGGTGCAGGAAACCACTTTTGCACTTGTATTAGTGTGGAAAACACACTTTTCGCACTTGTGTTAGTGTTGAAAAACCACTTTTCGCACTTGTGTTAGTGTTGAAAAACCACTTTTCGCACTTGTGTTGGTGCAGGAAACCACTTTTGCACTTGTATTAGTGTGGAAAAAACACTTTTTGCACTTGTGATAGTGTTGAAAAACCACTTTTCGCACTTGTGTGTGTTGAAAAACCACTTTTCGCACTTGTGTTGGTGCAGGAAACCACTTTTGCACTTGTATTAGTGTGGAAAAAACACTTTTCGCACTTGTGTTAGTGTTGAAAAACCACTTTTCGCACTTGTGTTAGTGTTGAAAATCCACTTTTCGCACTTGTGTTGGTGCAGGAAACCACTTTTGCACTTGTATTAGTGTGGAAAAAACACTTTTTGCACTTGTGATAGTGTTGAAAAACCACTTTTCGCACTTGTGTTGGTGTTGATAAACCACTTTTCGCACTTGTGTTGGTGCAGGAAACCACTTTTGCACTTGTATTAGTGTGGAAAACACACTTTTCGCACTTGTGTTAGTGTTGAAAAACCACTTTTCGCACTTGTGTTAGTGTTGAAAAACCACTTTTCGCACTTGTGTTGGTGCAGGAAACCACTTTTGCACTTGTATTAGTGTGGAAAAAACACTTTTTGCACTTGTGATAGTGTTGAAAAACCACTTTTCGCACTTGTGTTAGTGTTGAAAAACCACTTTTCGCACTTGTGTTGGTGCAGGAAACCACTTTTGCACTTGTATTAGTGTGGAAAAACCACTTTTCGCACTTGTGTTAGTGTTGAAAAACCACTTTTTGCACTTGTGTTAGTGTTGAAAAACCACTTTTCGCACTTGCGTTTGTGTTGAAAAACCACTTTTCGCACTTGTGTTGGTGCAGGAAACCACTTTTGCACTTGTATTAGTGTGGAAAAAACACTTTTCGCACTTGTGTTAGTGTTGAAAAACCACTTTTCGCACTTGTGTTAGTGTTGAAAAACCACTTTTCGCACTTGTGTTGGTGCAGGAAACCACTTTTGCACTTGTATTAGTGTGGAAAAAACACTTTTTGCACTTGTGATAGTGTTGAAAAACCACTTTTCGCACTTGTGTTAGTGTTGAAAAACCACTTTTCGCACTTGTGTTGGTGCAGGAAACCACTTTTGCACTTGTATTAGTGTGGAAAAACCACTTTTCGCACTTGTGTTAGTGTTGAAAAACCACTTTTCGCATTTGTGTTAGTGTTGAAAACCACTTTTCGCACTTGTGGTGGTGCAGGAAACCACTTTTGCATTTGCATTAGTGTGGAAAAAACCACTTTTCGCACCTGTGTTAGTGTTGAAAAACCACTTTTCGCACTTGTGCTAGTGTTGAAAAACCACTTTTCGCACTTGTGTTGGTGCAGGAAACCACTTTTGCACTTGTATTAGTGTGGAAAAAACACTTTTTGCACTTGTGATAGTGTTGAAAAACCACTTTTCACACTTGTGTTAGTGTTGAAAAACCACTTTTCGCACTTTTGTTAGTGTTGAAAAACCACTTTTCGCACTTGTGATGGTGCAGGAAACCACCTTTGCACTTGTATTAGTGTGGAAAAAACACTTTTTGCACTTGTGATAGTGTTGAAAAACCACTTTTCGCACTTGTATTAGTGTTGAAAAACCACTTTTCGCACTTGTGTTGGTGCAGGAAACCACTTTTGCACTTGTATTAGTGTGGCAAAACCACTTTTCGCCCTTGTGTTAGTGTTGAAAAACCACTTTTCGCACTTGTGTTAGTGTTGAAAAACCACTTTTCGCACTTGTGTTAGTGTTGAAAAACCACTTTCGCACTTGTGTTAGTGTTGAAAAACCACTTTTCGCATTGGTGTTGGTGCAGGAAACCACTTTTGCACTTGTATTAGTGTGGAAAAACCACTTTTCGCACTTGTGTTAGTGTTGAAAAACCACTTTTCGCACTTGTGTTAGTGTTGAAAAACCACTTTTCGCACTTGTGTTAGTGTTGAAAAACCACTTTTCGCACTTGTGTTGGTGCAGGAAACCACTTTTGCACTTGTATTAGTGTGGCAAAAAACACTTTTCGCACTTGTGTTAGTGTTGAAAAACCACTTTTCGCACTTGTGTTAGTGTTGAAAAACCACTTTTCGCACTTGTGTTGGTGCAGGAAACCAATTTTGCACTTGTATTAGTGTGGAAAAAACACTTTTTGCACTTGTGATAGTGTTGAAAAACCACTTTTCGCACTTGTGTTAGTGTTGAAAAACCACTTTTCGCACTTGTGTTGGTGCAGGAAACCACTTTTGCACTTGTATTAGTGTGGAAAACACACTTTTCGCACTTGTGTTAGTGTTGAAAAACCACTTTTCGCACTTGTGTTAGTGTTGAAAAACCACTTTTCGCACTTGTGTTGGTGCAGGAAACCACTTTTGCACTTGTATTAGTGTGGAAAAAACACTTTTTGCGCTTGTGTTAGTGTTGAAAAACCACTTTTCGCACTTGTGTTAGTGTTGAAAAACCACTTTTCGCACTTGTGTTGGTGCAGGAAACCACTTTTGCACTTGTATTAGTGTGGAAAAACCACTTTTCGCACTTGTGTTAGTGTTGAAAAACCACTTTTTGCACTTGTGTTAGTGTTGAAAAACCACTTTTCGCACTTGTGTTTGTGTTGAAAAACCACTTTTCGCACTTGTGTTGGTGCAGGAAACCACTTTTGCACTTGTATTAGTGTGGAAAAAACACTTTTCGCACTTGTGTTAGTGTTGAAAAACCACTTTTCGCACTTGTGTTAGTGTTGAAAAACCACTTTTCGCACTTGTGTTGGTGCAGGAAACCACTTTTGCACTTGTATTAGTGTGGAAAAAACACTTTTTGCACTTGTGATAGTGTTGAAAAACCACTTTTCGCACTTGTGTTAGTGTTGAAAAACCACTTTTCGCACTTGTGTTGGTGCAGGAAACCACTTTTGCACTTGTATTAGTGCGGAAAAACCACTTTTCGCACTTGTGTTAGTGTTGAAAAACCACTTTTCGCATTTGTGTTAGTGTTGAAAACCACTTTTCGCACTTGTGGTGGTGCAGGAAACCACTTTTGCATTTGTATTAGTGTGGAAAAAACCACTTTTCGCACCTGTGTTAGTGTTGAAAAACCACTTTTCGCACTTGTGCTAGTGTTGAAAAACCACTTTTCGCACTTGTGTTGGTGCAGGAAACCACTTTTGCACTTGTATTAGTGTGGAAAAAACACTTTTTGCACTTGTGATAGTGTTTAAAAACCACTTTTCGCACTTGTGTTAGTGTTGAAAAACCACTTTTCGCACTTTTGTTAGTGTTGAAAAACCACTTTTCGCACTTGTGATGGTGCAGGAAACCACCTTTGCACTTGTATTAGTGTGGAAAAAACACTTTTTGCACTTGTGATAGTGTTGAAAAACCACTTTTCGCACTTGTGTTAGTGTTGAAAAACCACTTTTCGCACTTGTGTTGGTGCAGGAAACCACTTTTGCACTTGTATTAGTGTGGCAAAACCACTTTTCGCCCTTGTGTTAGTGTTGAAAAACCACTTTTCGCACTTGTGTTAGTGTTGAAAAACCACTTTTCGCACTTGTGTTAGTGTTGAAAAACCACTTTTCGCACTTGTGTTAGTGTTGAAAAACCACTTTTCGCATTGGTGTTGGTGCAGGAAACCACTTTTGCACTTGTATTAGTGTGGAAAAACCACTTTTCGCACTTGTGTTAGTGTTGAAAAACCACTTTTCGCACTTGTGTTAGTGTTGAAAAACCACTTTTCGCACTTGTGTTAGTGTTGAAAAACCACTTTTCGCACTTGTGTTGGTGCAGGAAACCACTTTTGCACTTGTATTCGTGTGGAAAAAACACTTTTCGCACTTGTGTTAGTGTTGAAAAACCAC
The DNA here is from genome assembly GCF_964187855.1 of Myxine glutinosa. Lineage (NCBI taxonomy): Eukaryota > Metazoa > Chordata > Myxini > Myxiniformes > Myxinidae > Myxine > Myxine glutinosa. The sequence continues at coordinate 141,740 of NW_027616620.1, read as the reverse complement.
TTTTCGCACTTGTGTTAGTGTTGAAAAACCACTTTTCGCACTTGTGTTGGTGCAGGAAACCACTTTTGCACTTGTATTAGTGTGGAAAAAACACTTTTTGCACTTGTGATAGTGTTGAAAAACCACTTTTCGCACTTGTGTTAGTGTTGAAAAACCACTTTTCGCACTTGTGTTGGTGCAGGAAACCACTTTTGCACTTGTATTAGTGTGGAAAACACACTTTTCGCACTTGTGTTAGTGTTGAAAAACCACTTTTCGCACTTGTGTTAGTGTTGAAAAACCACTTTTCGCACTTGCGTTGGTGCAGGAAACCACTTTTGCACTTGTATTAGTGTGGAAAAAACACTTTTTGCACTTGTGATAGTGTTGAAAAACCACTTTTCGCACTTGTGTTAGTGTTTAAAAACCACTTTTCGCACTTGTGTTGGTGCAGGAAAACCACTTTTGCACTTGTATTAGTGTGGAAAAACCACTTTTCGCACTTGTGTTAGTGTTGAAAAACCACTTTTCGCACTTGTGTTAGTGTTGAAAAACCACTTTTCGCACTTGTGTTTGTGTTGAAAAACCACTTTTCGCACTTGTGTTGGTGCAGGAAACCACTTTTGCACTTGTATTAGTGTGGAAAAAACACTTTTCGCACTTGTGTTAGTGTTGAAAAACCACTTTTCGCACTTGTGTTAGTGTTGAAAAACCACTTTTCGCACTTGTGTTAGTGTTGAAAAACCACTTTTCGCATTGGTGTTGGTGCAGGAAACCACTTTTGCACTTGTATTAGTGTGGAAAAAACACTTTTTGCACTTGTGGTAGTGTTGAAAAACCACTTTTTGCACTTGTGTTAGTGTTGAAAAACCACTTTTCGCACTTGTGTTGGTGCAGGAAACCACGTTTGCACTTGTATTAGTGTGGAAAAACCACTTTGCGCACTTGTGTTAGTGTTGAAAAACCAACTTTTCGCACTTGTGTTAGTGTTGAAAAACCACTTTTCGCACTTGTGTTGGTGCAGGAAACCACTTTTGCACTTGTATTAGTGTGGAAAAAACACTTTTCGCACTTGTGTTAGTGTTGAAAAACCACTTTTCGCACTTGTGTTAGTGTTGAAAAACCACTTTTCGCACTTGTGTTGGTGCAGGAAACCACTTTTGCACTTGTATTAGTGTGGAAAAAACACTTTTTGCACTTGTGATAGTGTTGAAAAACCACTTTTCGCACTTGTGTTATTGTCGAAAAACCACTTTTCGCACTTGTGTTGGTGCAGGAAACCACTTTTGCACTTGTATTAGTGTTGAAAAACCACTTTTCGCACCTGTGTTAGTGTTGAAAAACCACTTTTCGCACTTGTGTTAGTGTTGAAAAACCACTTTTCGCACTTGTGTTAGTGTTGAAAAACCACTTTTCGCACTTGTGTTGGTGCAGGAAACCACTTTTGCACTTGTATTAGTGTGGAAAAAACACTTTTTGCACTTGTGATAGTGTTGAAAAACCACTTTTCGCACTTGTGTGTGTTGAAAAACCACTTTTCGCACTTGTGTTGGTGCAGGAAACCACTTTTGCACTTGTATTAGTGTGGAAAAAACACTTTTCGCACTTGTGTTAGTGTTGAAAAACCACTTTTCGCACTTGTGTTAGTGTTGAAAATCCACTTTTCGCACTTGTGTTGGTGCAGGAAACCACTTTTGCACTTGTATTAGTGTGGAAAAAACACTTTTTGCACTTGTGATAGTGTTGAAAAACCACTTTTCGCACTTGTGTTGGTGTTGAAAAACCACTTTTCGCACTTGTGTTGGTGCAGGAAACCACTTTTGCACTTGTATTAGTGTGGAAAACACACTTTTCGCACTTGTGTTAGTGTTGAAAATCCACTTTTCGCACTTGTGTTAGTGTTGAAAAACCACTTTTCGCACTTGTGTTGGTCCAGGAAACCACTTTTGCACTTGTATTAGTGTGGAAAAAACACTTTTTGCACTTGTGATAGTGTTGAAAAAGCACTTTTCGCACTTGTGTGTGTTGAAAAACCACTTTTCGCACTTGTGTTGGTGCAGGAAACCACTTTTGCACTTGTATTAGTGTGGAAAAAACACTTTTCGCACTTGTGTTAGTGTTGAAAAACCACTTTTCGCACTTGTGTTAGTGTTGAAAATCCACTTTTCGCACTTGTGTTGGTGCAGGAAACCACTTTTGCACTTGTATTAGTGTGGAAAAAACACTTTTTGCACTTGTGATAGTGTTGAAAAACCACTTTTCGCACTTGTGTTGGTGTTGAAAAACCACTTTTCGCACTTGTGTTGGTGCAGGAAACCACTTTTGCACTTGTATTAGTGTGGAAAACACACTTTTCGCACTTGTGTTAGTGTTGAAAAACCACTTTTCGCACTTGTGTTAGTGTTGAAAAACCACTTTTCGCACTTGTGTTGGTGCAGGAAACCACTTTTGCACTTGTATTAGTGTGGAAAAAACACTTTTTGCACTTGTGATAGTGTTGAAAAACCACTTTTCGCACTTGTGTTAGTGTTGAAAAACCACTTTTCGCACTTGTGTTGGTGCAGGAAACCACTTTTGCACTTGTATTAGTGTGGAAAAACCACTTTTCGCACTTGTGTTAGTGTTGAAAAACCACTTTTTGCACTTGTGTTAGTGTTGAAAAACCACTTTTCGCACTTGTGTTTGTGTTGAAAAACCACTTTTCGCACTTGTGTTGGTGCAGGAAACCACTTTTGCACTTGTATTAGTGTGGAAAAAACACTTTTCGCACTTGTGTTAGTGTTGAAAAACCACTTTTCGCACTTGTGTTAGTGTTGAAAAACCACTTTTCGCACTTGTGTTGGTGCAGGAAACCACTTTTGCACTTGTATTAGTGTGGAAAAAACACTTTTTGCACTTGTGATAGTGTTGAAAAACCACTTTTCGCACTTGTGTTAGTGTTGAAAAACCACTTTTCGCACTTGTGTTGGTGCAGGAAACCACTTTTGCACTTGTATTAGTGTGGAAAAACCACTTTTCGCACTTGTGTTAGTGTTGAAAAACCACTTTTCGCATTTGTGTTAGTGTTGAAAACCACTTTTCGCACTTGTGGTGGTGCAGGAAACCACTTTTGCATTTGCATTAGTGTGGAAAAAACCACTTTTCGCACCTGTGTTAGTGTTGAAAAACCACTTTTCGCACTTGTGCTAGTGTTGAAAAACCACTTTTCGCACTTGTGTTGGTGCAGGAAACCACTTTTGCACTTGTATTAGTGTGGAAAAAACACTTTTTGCACTTGTGATAGTGTTGAAAAACCACTTTTCACACTTGTGTTAGTGTTGAAAAACCACTTTTCGCACTTTTGTTAGTGTTGAAAAACCACTTTTCGCACTTGTGATGGTGCAGGAAACCACCTTTGCACTTGTATTAGTGTGGAAAAAACACTTTTTGCACTTGTGATAGTGTTGAAAAACCACTTTTCGCACTTGTGTTAGTGTTGAAAAACCACTTTTCGCACTTGTGTTGGTGCAGGAAACCACTTTTGTACTTGTATTAGTGTGGCAAAACCACTTTTCGCCGTTGTGTTAGTGTTGAAAAACCACTTTTCGCACTTGTGTTAGTGTTGAAAAACCACTTTTCGCACTTGTGTTAGTGTTGAAAAACCACTTTTCGCACTTGTGTTAGTGTTGAAAAACCACTTTTCGCATTGGTGTTGGTGCAGGAAACCACTTTTGCACTTGTATTAGTGTGGAAAAACCACTTTTCGCACTTGTGTTAGTGTTGAAAAACCACTTTTCGCACTTGTGTTAGTGTTGAAAAACCACTTTTCGCACTTGTGTTAGTGTTGAAAAACCACTTTTCGCACTTGTGTTGGTGCAGGAAACCACTTTTGCACTTGTATTAGTGTGGCAAAAAACACTTTTCGCACTTGTGTTAGTGTTGAAAAACCACTTTTCGCACTTGTGTTAGTGTTGAAAAACCACTTTTCGCACTTGTGTTGGTGCAGGAAACCACTTTTGCACTTGTATTAGTGTGGAAAAAACACTTTTTGCACTTGTGATAGTGTTGAAAAACCACTTTTCGCACTTGTGTTAGTGTTGAAAAACCACTTTTCGCACTTGTGTTGGTGCAGGAAACCACTTTTGCACTTGTATTAGTGTGGAAAACACACTTTTCGCACTTGTGTTAGTGTTGAAAAACCACTTTTCGCACTTGTGTTCGTGTTGAAAAACCACTTTTCGCACTTGTGTTAGTGTTGAAAAACCACTTTTCGCACTTGTATTAGTGTTGAAAAACCACTTTTCGCACTTGTGTTGGTGCAGGAAACCACTTTTGCACTTGTATTAGTGTGGCAAAAAACACTTTTCGCACTTGTGTTAGTGTTGAAAAACCACTTTTCGCACTTGTGTTAGTGTTGAAAAACCACTTTTCGCACTTGTGTTGGTGCAGGAAACCACTTTTGCACTTGTATTAGTGTGGAAAAAACACTTTTTGCACTTGTGATAGTGTTGAAAAACCACTTTTCGCACTTGTGTTAGTGTTGAAAAACCACTTTTCGCACTTGTGTTGGTGCAGGAAACCACTTTTGCACTTGTATTAGTGTGGAAAAAACACTTTTTGCGCTTGTGTTAGTGTTGAAAAACCACTTTTCGCACTTGTGTTAGTGTTGAAAAACCACTTTTCGCACTTGTGTTGGTGCAGGAAACCACTTTTGCACTTGTATTAGTGTGGAAAAACCACTTTTCGCACTTGTGTTAGTGTTGAAAAACCACTTTTTGCACTTGTGTTAGTGTTGAAAAACCACTTTTCGCACTTGTGTTTGTGTTGAAAAACCACTTTTCGCACTTGTGTTGGTGCAGGAAACCACTTTTGCACTTGTATTAGTGTGGAAAAAACACTTTTCGCACTTGTGTTAGTGTTGAAAAACCACTTTTCGCACTTGTGTTAGTGTTGAAAAACCACTTTTCGCACTTGTGTTGGTGCAGGAAACCACTTTTGCACTTGTATTAGTGTGGAAAAAACACTTTTTGCACATTTGATAGTGTTGAAAAACCACTTTTCGCACTTGTGTTAGTGTTGAAAAACCACTTTTCGCACTTGTGTTGGTGCAGGAAACCACTTTTGCACTTGTATTAGTGCGGAAAAACCACTTTTCGCACTTGTGTTAGTGTTGAAAAACCACTTTTCGCATTTGTGTTAGTGTTGAAAACCACTTTTCGCACTTGTGGTGGTGCAGGAAACCACTTTTGCATTTGTATTAGTGTGGAAAAAACCACTTTTCGCACCTGTGTTAGTGTTGAAAAACCACTTTTCGCACTTGTGCTAGTGTTGAAAAACCACTTTTCGCACTTGTGTTGGTGCAGGAAACCACTTTTGCACTTGTATTAGTGTGGAAAAAACACTTTTTGCACTTGTGATAGTGTTTAAAAACCACTTTTCGCACTTGTGTTAGTGTTGAAAAACCACTTTTCGCACTTTTGTTAGTGTTGAAAAACCACTTTTCGCACTTGTGATGGTGCAGGAAACCACCTTTGCACTTGTATTAGTGTGGAAAAAACACTTTTTGCACTTGTGATAGTGTTGAAAAACCACTTTTCGCACTTGTGTTAGTGTTGAAAAACCACTTTTCGCACTTGTGTTGGTGCAGGAAACCACTTTTGCACTTGTATTAGTGTGGCAAAACCACTTTTCGCCCTTGTGTTAGTGTTGAAAAACCACTTTTCGCACTTGTGTTAGTGTTGAAAAACCACTTTTCGCACTTGTGTTAGTGTTGAAAAACCACTTTTCGCACTTGTGTTAGTGTTGAAAAACCACTTTTCGCATTGGTGTTGGTGCAGGAAACCACTTTTGCACTTGTATTAGTGTGGAAAAACCACTTTTCGCACTTGTGTTAGTGTTGAAAAACCACTTTTCGCACTTGTGTTAGTGTTGAAAAACCACTTTTCGCACTTGTGTTAGTGTTGAAAAACCACTTTTCGCACTTGTGTTGGTGCAGGAAACCACTTTTGCACTTGTATTCGTGTGGAAAAAACACTTTTCGCACTTGTGTTAGTGTTGAAAAACCACTTTTCGCACTTGTGTTAGTGTTGAAAAACCACTTTTCGCACTTGTGTTGGTGCAGGGAAACCACTTTTGCACTTGTATTAGTGTGGAAAAAACACTTTTCGCACTTGTGTTAGTGTTGAAAAACCACTTTTCGCACTTGTGTTAGTGTTGAAAAACCACTTTTCGCACTTGTGTTGGTGCAGGAAACCACTTTTGCACTTGTATTAGTGTGGAAAAAACACTTTTTGCACTTGTGATAGTGTTGAAAAACCACTTTTCGCACTTGTGTTCGTGTTGAAAAACCACTTTTCGCACTTGTGTTGGTGCAGGAAACCACTTTTGCACTTGTATTAGTGTGGAAAACCCACTTTTCGCACTGTGTTAGTGTTGAAAACCACTTTTCGCACTTGTGTTAGTGTTGAAAAACCACTTTTCGCACTTGCGTTGGTGCAGGAAACCACTTTTGCACTTGTATTAGTGTGGAAAAAACACTTTTTGCACTTGTGATAGTGTTGAAAAACCACTTTTCGCACTTGTGTTAGTGTTTAAAAACCACTTTTCGCACTTGTGTTGGTGCAGGAAAACCACTTTTGCACTTGTATTAGTGTGGAAAAACCACTTTTCGCACTTGTGTTAGTGTTGAAAAACCACTTTTCGCACTTGTGTTAGTGTTGAAAAACCACTTTTCGCACTTGTGTTTGTGTTGAAAAACCACTTTTCGCACTTGTGTTGGTGCAGGAAACCACTTTTGCACTTGTATTAGTGTGGAAAAAACACTTTTCGCACTTGTGTTAGTGTTGAAAAACCACTTTTCGCACTTGTGTTAGTGTTGAAAAACCACTTTTCGCACTTGTGTTGGTGCAGGAAACCACTTTTGCACTTGTATTAGTGTGGAAAAAACACTTTTTGCACTTGTGGTAGTGTTGAAAAACCACTTTTTGCACTTGTGTTAGTGTTGAAAAACCACTTTTCGCACTTGTGTTGGTGCAGGAAACCACTTTTGCACTTGTATTAGTGTGGAAAAAACACTTTTCGCACTTGTGTTAGTGTTGAAAAACCACTTTTCGCACTTGTGTTAGTGTTGAAAAACCACTTTTCGCACTTGTGTTGGTGCAGGAAACCACTTTTGCACTTGTATTAGTGTGGAAAAAACACTTTTTGCACTTGTGATAGTGTTGAAAAACCACTTTTCGCACTTGTGTTATTGTTGAAAAACCACTTTTCGCACTTGTGTTGGTGCAGGAAACCACTTTTGCACTTGTATTAGTGTTGAAAAACCACTTTTCGCACCTGTGTTAGTGTTGAAAAACCACTTTTCGCACTTGTGTTAGTGTTGAAAAACCACTTTTCGCACTTGTGTTAGTGTTGAAAAACCACTTTTCGCACTTGTGTTGGTGCAGGAAACCACTTTTGCACTTGTATTAGTGTGGAAAAAACACTTTTTGCACTTGTGATAGTGTTGAAAAACCACTTTTCGCACTTGTGTGTGTTGAAAAACCACTTTTCGCACTTGTGTTGGTGCAGGAAACCACTTTTGCACTTGTATTAGTGTGGAAAAAACACTTTTTGCACTTGTGATAGTGTTGAAAAACCACTTTTCGCACTTGTGTTAGTGTTGAAAAACCACTTTTCGCACTTGTGTTGGTGCAGGAAACCACTTTTGCACTTGTATTAGTGTGGAAAACACACTTTTCGCACTTGTGTTAGTGTTGAAAAACCACTTTTCGCACTTGTGTTAGTGTTGAAAAACCACTTTTCGCACTTGCGTTGGTGCAGGAAACCACTTTTGCACTTGTATTATTGTGGAAAAAACACTTTTTGCACTTGTGATAGTGTTGAAAAATCACTTTTCGCACTTGTGTTAGTGTTTAAAAACCACTTTTCGCACTTGTGTTGGTGCAGGAAAACCACTTTTGCACTTGTATTAGTGTGGAAAACCACTTTTCGCACTTGTGTTAGTGTTGAAAAACCACTTTTCGCACTTGTGTTAGTGTTGAAAAACCACTTTTCGCACTTGTGTTTGTGTTGAAAAACCACTTTTCGCACTTGTGTTGGTGCAGGAAACCACTTTTGCACTTGTATTAGTGTGGAAAAAACACTTTTCGCACTTGTGTTAGTGTTGAAAAACCACTTTTCGCACTTGTGTTAGTGTTGAAAAACCACTTTTCGCACTTGTGTTGGTGCAGGAAACCACTTTTGCACTTGTATTAGTGTGGAAAAAAACACTTTTTGCACTTGTGGTAGTGTTGAAAAACCACTTTTTGCACTTGTGTTAGTGTTGAAAAACCACTTTTCGCACTTGTGTTGGTGCAGGAAACCACGTTTGCACTTGTATTAGTGTGGAAAAACCACTTTGCGCACTTGTGTTAGTGTTGAAAAAACCACTTTTCGCACTTGTGTTAGTGTTGAAAAACCACTTTTCGCACTTGTGTTGGTGCAGGAAACCACTTTTGCACTTGTATTAGTGTGGAAAAAACACTTTTCGCACTTGTGTTAGTGTTGAAAAACCACTTTTCGCACTTGTGTTAGTGTTGAAAAACCACTTTTCGCACTTGTGTTGGTGCAGGAAACCACTTTTGCACTTGTATTAGTGTGGAAAAAACACTTTTTGCACTTGTGATAGTGTTGAAAAACCACTTTTCGCACTTGTGTTATTGTTGAAAAACCACTTTTCGCACTTGTGTTGGTGCAGGAAACCACTTTTGCACTTGTATTAGTGTTGAAAAACCACTTTTCGCACCTGTGTTAGTGTTGAAAAACCACTTTTCGCACTTGTGTTAGTGTTGAAAAACCACTTTTCGCACTTGCGTTGGTGCAGGAAACCACTTTTGCACTTGTATTAGTGTGGAAAAAACACTTTTTGCACTTGTGATAGTGTTGAAAAAACCACTTTTCGCACTTGTGTTAGTGTTTAAAAACCACTTTTCGCACTTGTGTTGGTGCAGGAAAACCACTTTTGCACTTGTATTAGTGTGGAAAAACCACTTTTCGCAGTTGTGTTAGTGTTGAAAAACCACTTTTCGCACTTGTGTTAGTGTTGAAAAACCACTTTTCGCACTTGTGTTTGTGTTGAAAAACCACTTTTCGCACTTGTGTTGGTGCAGGAAACCACTTTTGCACTTGTATTAGTGTGGAAAAAACACTTTTCGCACTTGTGTTAGTGTTGAAAAACCACTTTTCGCACTTGTGTTAGTGTTGAAAAACCACTTTTCGCACTTGTGTTGGTGCAGGAAACCACTTTTGCACTTGTATTAGTGTGGAAAAAACACTTTTTGCACTTGTGGTAGTGTTGAAAAACCACTTTTTGCACTTGTGTTAGTGTTGAAAAACCACTTTTCGCACTTGTGTTGGTGCAGGAAACCACGTTTGCACTTGTATTAGTGTGGAAAACCACTTTGCGCACTTGTGTTAGTGTTGAAAAACCACTTTTCGCACTTGTGTTAGTGTTGAAAAACCACTTTTCGCACTTGTGTTGGTGCAGGAAACCACTTTTGCACTTGTATTAGTGTGGAAAAAACACTTTTTGCACTTGTGATAGTGTTGAAAAACCACTTTTCGCACTTGTGTTAGTGTTTAAAAACCACTTTTCGCACTTGTGTTGGTGCAGGAAAACCACTTTTGCACTTGTATTAGTGTGGAAAAACCACTTTTCGCACTTGTGTTAGTGTTGAAAAACCACTTTTCGCACTTGTGTTAGTGTTGAAAAACCACTTTTCGCACTTGTTTTTGTGTTGAAAAACCACTTTTCACACTTGTGTTGGTGCAGGAAACCACTTTTGCACTTGTATTAGTGTGGAAAAACCACTTTGCGCACTTGTGTTAGTGTTGAAAAACCACTTTTCGCACTTGTGTTAGTGTTGAAAAACCACTTTTCGCACTTGTGTTGGTGCAGGAAACCACTTTTGCACTTGTATTAGTGTGGCAAAACCACTTTTCGCACTTGTGTTGGTGCAGGAAACCACTTTTGCACTTGTATTAGTGTGGAAAAAACACTTTTTGCACTTGTGATAGTGTTGAAAAACCACTTTTCGCACTTGTGTTAGTGTTGAAAAACCACTTTTCGCACTTGTGTTGGTGCAGGAAACCACTTTTGCACTTGTATTAGTGTGGAAAACACACTTTTCGCACTTGTGTTAGTGTTGAAAAACCACTTTTCGCACTTGTGTTCGTGTTGAAAAACCACTTTTCGCACTTGTGTTAGTGTTGAAAAACCACTTTTCGCACTTGTATTAGTGTTGAAAAACCACTTTTCGCACTTGTGTTGGTGCAGGAAACCACTTTTGCACTTGTATTAGTGTGGCAAAAAACACTTTTCGCACTTGTGTTAGTGTTGAAAAACCACTTTTCGCACTTGTGTTAGTGTTGAAAAACCACTTTTCGCACTTGTGTTGGTGCAGGAAACCACTTTTGCACTTGTATTAGTGTGGAAAAAACACTTTTTGCACTTGTGATAGTGTTGAAAAACCACTTTTCGCACTTGTGTTAGTGTTGAAAAACCACTTTTCGCACTTGTGTTGGTGCAGGAAACCACTTTTGCACTTGTATTAGTGTGGAAAACACACTTTTCGCACTTGTGTTAGTGTTGAAAAACCACTTTTCGCACTTGTGTTAGTGTTGAAAAACCACTTTTCGCACTTGTGTTGGTGCAGGAAACCACTTTTGCACTTGTATTAGTGTGGAAAAAACACTTTTTGCACTTGTGATAGTGTTGAAAAACCACTTTTCGCACTTGTGTTAGTGTTGAAAAACCACTTTTCGCACTTGTGTTGGTGCAGGAAACCACTTTTGCACTTGTATTAGTGTGGCAAAACCACTTTTCGCACTTGTGTTGGTGCAGGAAACCACTTTTGCACTTGTATTAGTGTGGAAAAAACACTTTTTGCGCTTGTGTTAGTGTTGAAAAACCACTTTTCGCATTTGTGTTAGTGTTGAAAAACAACTTTTCGCACTTGTGTTGGTGCAGGAAACCACTTTTGCACTTGTATTAGTGTGGAAAAAACCACTTTTCGCACTTGTGTTAGTGTTGAAAAACCACTTTTTGCACTTGTGTTAGTGTTGAAAAACCACTTTTCGCACTTGTGTTTGTGTTGAAAAACCACTTTTCGCACTTGTGTTGGTGCAGGAAACCACTTTTGCACTTGTATTAGTGTGGAAAAAACACTTTTCGCACTTGTGTTAGTGTTGAAAAACCACTTTTCGCACTTGTGTTAGTGTTGAAAAACCACTTTTCGCACTTGTGTTGGTGCAGGAAACCACTTTTGCACTTGTATTAGTGTGGAAAAAACACTTTTTGCACTTGTGATAGTGTTGAAAAACCACTTTTCGCACTTGTGTTAGTGTTGAAAAACCACTTTTCGCACTTGTGTTGGTGCAGGAAACCACTTTTGCACTTGTATTAGTGTGGAAAAACCACTTTTCGCACTTGTGTTAGTGTTGAAAAACCACTTTTCGCATTTGTGTTAGTGTTGAAAACCACTTTTCGCACTTGTGGTGGTGCAGGAAACCACTTTTGCATTTGTATTAGTGTGGAAAAAACCACTTTTCACACCTGTGTTAGTGTTGAAAAACCACTTTTCGCACTTGTGCTAGTGTTGAAAAACCACTTTTCGCACTTGTGTTGGTGCAGGAAACCACTTTTGCACTTGTATTAGTGTGGAAAAAACACTTTTTGCACTTGTGATAGTGTTGAAAAACCACTTTTCGCACTTGTGTTAGTTTTGAAAAACCACTTTTCGCACTTTTGTTAGTGTTGAAAAACCACTTTTCGCACTTGTGATGGTGCAGGAAACCACCTTTGCACTTGTATTAGTGTGGAAAAAACACTTTTTGCACTTGTGATAGTGTTGAAAAACCACTTTTCGCACTTGTGTTAGTGTTGAAAAACCACTTTTCGCACTTGTGTTGGTGCAGGAAACCACTTTTGCACTTGTATTAGTGTGGCAAAACCACTTTTCGCCCTTGTGTTAGTGTTGAAAAACCACTTTTCGCACTTGTGTTAGTGTTGAAAAACCACTTTTCGCACTTGTTTTAGTGTTGAAAAACCACTTTTCGCACTTGTGTTAGTGTTGAAAAACCACTTTTCGCATTGGTGTTGGTGCAGGAAACCACTTTTGCACTTGTATTAGTGTGGAAAAACCACTTTTCGCACTTGTGTTAGTGTTGAAAAACCACTTTTCGCACTTGTGTTAGTGTTGAAAAACCACTTTTCGCACTTGTGTTGGTGCAGGAAACCACTTTTGCACTTGTATTAGTGTGGAAAAATCACTTTTCGCATTTGTGTTAGTGTTGAAAAACCACTTTTCGCACTTGTGTTAGTGTTGAAAAACCACTTTTCGCACTTGTGTTGGTGCAGGAAACCACTTTTGCACTTGTATTAGTGTGGAAAAAACACTTTTTGCACTTGTGATAGTGTTGAAAAACCACTTTTCGCACTTGTGTTCGTGTTGAAAAACCACTTTTCGCACTTGTGTTGGTGCAGGAAACCACTTTTGCACTTGTATTAGTGTGGAAAACACACTTTTCGCACTGTGTTAGTGTTGAAAAACCACTTTTCGCACTTGTGTTAGTGTTGAAAAACCACTTTTCGCACTTGCGTTGGTGCAGGAAACCACTTTTGCACTTGTATTAGTGTGGAAAAAACACTTTTTGCACTTGTGATAGTGTTGAAAAACCACTTTTCGCACTTGTGTTAGTGTTTAAAAACCACTTTTCGCACTTGTGTTGGTGCAGGAAAACCACTTTTGCACTTGTATTAGTGTGGAAAAACCACTTTTCGCACTTGTGTTAGTGTTAAAAAACCACTTTTCGCACTTGTGTTAGTGTTGAAAAACCACTTTTCGCACTTGTGTTTGTGTTGAAAAACCACTTTTCGCACTTGTGTTGGTGCAGGAAACCACTTTTGCACTTGTATTAGTGTGGAAAAAACACTTTTCGCACTTGTGTTAGTGTTGAAAAACCACTTTTCGCACTTGTGTTAGTGTTGAAAAACCACTTTTCGCACTTGTGTTGGTGCAGGAAACCACTTTTGCACTTGTATTAGTGTGGAAAAAACACTTTTTGCACTTGTGGTAGTGTTGAAAAACCACTTTTTGCACTTGTGTTAGTGTTGAAAAACCACTTTTCGCACTTGTGTTGGTGCAGGAAACCACGTTTGCACTTGTATTAGTGTGGAAAAACCACTTTGCGCACTTGTGTTAGTGTTGAAAAACCACTTTTCGCACTTGTGTTAGTGTTGAAAAACCACTTTTCGCACTTGTGTTGGTGCAGGAAACCACTTTTGCACTTGTATTAGTGTGGAAAAAACACTTTTCGCACTTGTGTTAGTGTTGAAAAACCACTTTTCGCACTTGTGTTAGTGTTGAAAAACCACTTTTCGCACTTGTGTTGGTGCAGGAAACCACTTTTGCACTTGTATTAGTGTGGAAAAAACACTTTTTGCACTTGTGATAGTGTTGAAAAACCACTTTTCGCACTTGTGTTATTGTTGAAAAACCACTTTTCGCACTTGTGTTGGTGCAGGAAACCACTTTTGCACTTGTATTAGTGTTGAAAAACCACTTTTCGCACCTGTGTTAGTGTTGAAAAACCACTTTTCGCACTTGTGTTAGTGTTGAAAAACCACTTTTCGCACTTGTGTTAGTGTTGAAAAACCACTTTTCGCACTTGTGTTGGTGCAGGAAACCACTTTTGCACTTGTATTAGTGTGGAAAAAACACTTTTTGCACTTGTGATAGTGTTGAAAAACCACTTTTCGCACTTGTGTGTGTTGAAAAACCACTTTTCGCACTTGTGTTGGTGCAGGAAACCACTTTTGCACTTGTATTAGTGTGGAAAAAACACATTTTGCACTTGTGATAGTGTTGAAAAACCACTTTTCGCACTTGTGTTAGTGTTGAAAAACCACTTTTCGCACTTGTGTTGGTGCAGGAAACCACTTTTGCACTTGTATTAGTGTGGAAAACACACTTTTCGCACTTGTGTTAGTGTTGAAAAACCACTTTTCGCACTTGTGTTAGTGTTGAAAAACCACTTTTCGCACTTGCGTTGGTGCAGGAAACCACTTTTGCACTTGTATTAGTGTGGAAAAAACACTTTTTGCACTTGTGATAGTGTTGAAAAATCACTTTTCGCACTTGTGTTAGTGTTTAAAAACCACTTTTCGCACTTGTGTTGGTGCAGGAAAACCACTTTTGCACTTGTATTAGTGTGGAAAAACCACTTTTCGCACTTGTGTTAGTGTTGAAAAACCACTTTTCGCACTTGTGTTAGTGTGGAAAAACCACTTTTCGCACTTGTGTTTGTGTTGAAAAACCACTTTTCGCACTTGTGTTGGTGCAGGAAACCACTTTTGCACTTGTATTAGTGTGGAAAAAACACTTTTCGCACTTGTGTTAGTGTTGAAAAACCACTTTTTGCACTTGTGTTAGTGTTGAAAAACCACTTTTCGCACTTGTGTTGGTGCAGGAAACCACTTTTGCACTTGTATTAGTGTGGAAAAAACACTTTTTGCACTTGTGGTAGTGTTGAAAAACCACTTTTTGCACTTGTGTTAGTGTTGAAAAACCACTTTTCGCACTTGTGTTGGTGCAGGAAACCACGTTTGCACTTGTATTAGTGTGGAAAAACCACTTTGCGCACTTGTGTTAGTGTTGAAAAACCACTTTTCGCACTTGTGTTAGTGTTGAAAAACCACTTTTCGCACTTGTGTTGGTGCAGGAAACCACTCTTGCACTTGTATTAGTGTGGAAAAAACACTTTTCACACTTGTGTTAGTGTTGAAAAACCACTTTTCGCACTTGTGTTAGTGTTGAAAAACCACTTTTCGCACTTGTGTTGGTGCAGGAAACCACTTTTGCACTTGTATTAGTGTGGAAAAAACACTTTTTGCACTTGTGATAGTGTTGAAAAACCACTTTTCGCACTTGTGTTATTGTTGAAAAACCACTTTTCGCACTTGTGTTGGTGCAGGAAACCACTTTTGCACTTGTATTAGTGTTGAAAAACCACTTTTCGCACCTGTGTTAGTGTTGAAAAACCACTTTTCGCACTTGTGTTAGTGTTGAAAAACCACTTTTCGCACTTGTGTTAGTGTTGAAAAACCACTTTTCGCACTTGTGTTGGTGCAGGAAACAACTTTTGCACTTGTATTAGTGTGGAAAAAACACTTTTTGCACTTGTGATAGTGTTGATAAACCACTTTTCGCACTTGTGTGTGTTGAAAAACCACTTTTCGCACTTGTGTTGGTGCAGGAAACCACTTTTGCACTTGTATTAGTGTGGAAAAAACACTTTTCGCACTTGTGTTAGTGTTGAAAAACCACTTTTCGCACTTGTGTTAGTGTTGAAAATCCACTTTTCGCACTTGTGTTGGTGCAGGAAACCACTTTTGCACTTGTATTAGTGTGGAAAAAACACTTTTTGCACTTGTGATAGTGTTGAAAAACCACTTTTCGCACTTGTGTTGGTGTTGAAAAACCACTTTTCGCACTTGTGTTGGTGCAGGAAACCACTTTTGCACTTGTATTAGTGTGGAAAACACACTTTTCGCACTTGTGTTAGTGTTGAAAAACCACTTTTCGCACTTGTGTTAGTGTTGAAAAACCACTTTTCGCACTTGTGTTGGTGCAGGAAACCACTTTTGCACTTGTATTAGTGTGGAAAAAACACTTTTTGCACTTGTGATAGTGTTGAAAAACCACTTTTCGCACTTGTGTTAGTGTTGAAAAACCACTTTTCGCACTTGTGTTGGTGCAGGAAACCACTTTTGCACTTGTATTAGTGTGGAAAAACCACTTTTCGCACTTGTGTTAGTGTTGAAAAACCACTTTTTGCACTTGTGTTAGTGTTGAAAAACCACTTTTCGCACTTGTGTTTGTGTTGAAAAACCACTTTTCGCACTTGTGTTGGTGCAGGAAACCACTTTTGCACTTGTATTAGTGTGGAAAAAACACTTTTCGCACTTGTGTTAGTGTTGAAAAACCACTTTTGCACTTGTATTAGTGTGGAAAACACACTTTTCGCACTTGTGTTAGTGTTGAAAAACCACTTTTCGCACTTGTGTTCGTGTTGAAAAACCACTTTTCGCACTTGTGTTAGTGTTGAAAAACCACTTTTCGCACTTGTATTAGTGTTGAAAAACCACTTTTCGCACTTGTGTTGGTGCAGGAAACCACTTTTGCACTTGTATTAGTGTGGCAAAAAACACTTTTCGCACTTGTGTTAGTGTTGAAAAACCACTTTTCGCACTTGTGTTAGTGTTGAAAAACCACTTTTCGCACTTGTGTTGGTGCAGGAAACCACTTTTGCACTTGTATTAGTGTGGAAAAAACACTTTTTGCACTTGTGATAGTGTTGAAAAACCACTTTTCGCACTTGTGTTAGTGTTGAAAAACCACTTTTCGCACTTGTGTTGGTGCAGGAAACCACTTTTGCACTTGTATTAGTGTGGAAAACACACTTTTCGCACTTGTGTTAGTGTTGAAAAACCACTTTTCGCACTTGTGTTAGTGTTGAAAAAACACTTTTCGCACTTGTGTTGGTGCAGGAAACCACTTTTGCACTTGTATTAGTGTGGAAAAAACACTTTTTGCGCTTGTGTTAGTGTTGAAAAACCACTTTTCGCATTTGTGTTAGTGTTGAAAAACCACTTTTCGCACTTGTGTTGGTGCAGGAAACCACTTTTGCACTTGTATTAGTGTGGAAAAAACCACTTTTCGCACTTGTGTTAGTGTTGAAAAACCACTTTTTGCACTTGTGTTAGTGTTGAAAAACCACTTTTCGCACTTGTGTTTGTGTTGAAAAACCACTTTTCGCACTTGTGTTGGTGCAGGAAACCACTTTTGCACTTGTATTAGTGTGGAAAAAACACTTTTCGCACTTGTGTTAGTGTTGAAAAACCACTTTTCGCACTTGTGTTAGTGTTGAAAAACCACTTTTCGCACTTGTGTTGGTGCAGGAAACCACTTTTGCACTTGTATTAGTGTGGAAAAAACACTTTTTGCACTTGTGATAGTGTTGAAAAACCACTTTTCGCACTTGTGTTAGTGTTGAAAAACCACTTTTCGCACTTGTGTTGGTGCAGGAAACCACTTTTGCACTTGTATTAGTGTGGAAAAACCACTTTTCGCACTTGTGTTAGTGTTGAAAAACCACTTTTCGCATTTGTGTTAGTGTTGAAAACCACTTTTCGCACTTGTGGTGGTGCAGGAAACCACTTTTGCATTTGTATTAGTGTGGAAAAAACCACTTTTCACACCTGTGTTAGTGTTGAAAAACCACTTTTCGCACTTGTGCTAGTGTTGAAAAACCACTTTTCGCACTTGTGTTGGTGCAGGAAACCACTTTTGCACTTGTATTAGTGTGGAAAAAACACTTTTTGCACTTGTGATAGTGTTGAAAAACCACTTTTCGCACTTGTGTTAGTTTTGAAAAACCACTTTTCGCACTTTTGTTAGTGTTGAAAAACCACTTTTCGCACTTGTGATGGTGCAGGAAACCACCTTTGCACTTGTATTAGTGTGGAAAAAACACTTTTTGCACTTGTGATAGTGTTGAAAAACCACTTTTCGCACTTGTGTTAGTGTTGAAAAACCACTTTTCGCACTTGTGTTGGTGCAGGAAACCACTTTTGCACTTGTATTAGTGTGGCAAAACCACTTTTCGCCCTTGTGTTAGTGTTGAAAAACCACTTTTCGCACTTGTGTTAGTGTTGAAAAACCACTTTTCGCACTTGTTTTAGTGTTGAAAAACCACTTTTCGCACTTGTGTTAGTGTTGAAAAACCACTTTTCGCATTGGTGTTGGTGCAGGAAACCACTTTTGCACTTGTATTAGTGTGGAAAAACCACTTTTCGCACTTGTGTTAGTGTTGAAAAACCACTTTTCGCACTTGTGTTAGTGTTGAAAAACCACTTTTCGCACTTGTGTTGGTGCAGGAAACCACTTTTGCACTTGTATTAGTGTGGAAAAATCACTTTTCGCACTTGTGTTAGTGTTGAAAAACCACTTTTCACACTTGTGTTAGTGTTGAAAAACCACTTTTCGCACTTGTGTTGGTGCAGGAAACCACTTTTGCACTTGTATTAGTGTGGAAAAAACACTTTTTGCACTTGTGATAGTGTTGAAAAACCACTTTTTGCACTTGTGTTCGTGTTGAAAAACCACTTTTCGCACTTGTGTTGGTGCAGGAAACCACTTTTGCACTTGTATTAGTGTGGAAAACACACTTTTCGCACTGTGTTAGTGTTGAAAAACCACTTTTCGCACTTGTGTTAGTGTTGAAAAACCACTTTTCGCACTTGCGTTGGTGCAGGAAACCACTTTTGCACTTGTATTAGTGTGGAAAAAACACTTTTTGCACTTGTGATAGTGTTGAAAAACCACTTTTCGCACTTGTGTTAGTGTTTAAAAACCACTTTTCGCACTTGTGTTGGTGCAGGAAAACCACTTTTGCACTTGTATTAGTGTGGAAAAACCACTTTTCGCACTTGTGTTAGTGTTGAAAAACCACTTTTCGCACTTGTGTTAGTGTTGAAAAACCACTTTTCGCACTTGTGTTTGTGTTGAAAAACCACTTTTCGCACTTGTGTTGGTGCAGGAAACCACTTTTGCACTTGTATTAGTGTGGAAAAAACACTTTTCGCACTTGTGTTAGTGTTGAAAAACCACTTTTCGCACTTGTGTTAGTGTTGAAAAACCACTTTTCGCACTTGTGTTGGTGCAGGAAACCACTTTTGCACTTGTATTAGTGTGGAAAAAACACTTTTTGCACTTGTGGTAGTGTTGAAAAACCACTTTTTGCACTTGTGTTAGTGTTGAAAAACCACTTTTCGCACTTGTGTTGGTGCAGGAAACCACGTTTGCACTTGTATTAGTGTGGAAAAACCACTTTGCGCACTTGTGTTAGTGTTGAAAAACCACTTTTCGCACTTGTGTTAGTGTTGAAAAACCACTTTTCGCACTTGTGTTGGTGCAGGAAACCACTTTTGCACTTGTATTAGTGTGGAAAAAACACTTTTCGCACTTGTGTTAGTGTTGAAAAACCACTTTTCGCACTTGTGTTAGTGTTGAAAAACCACTTTTCGCACTTGTGTTGGTGCAGGAAACCACTTTTGCACTTGTATTAGTGTGGAAAAAACACTTTTTGCACTTGTGATAGTGTTGAAAAACCACTTTTCGCACTTGTGTTATTGTTGAAAAACCACTTTTCGCACTTGTGTTGGTGCAGGAAACCACTTTTGCACTTGTATTAGTGTTGAAAAACCACTTTTCGCACCTGTGTTAGTGTTGAAAAACCACTTTTCGCACTTGTGTTAGTGTTGAAAAACCACTTTTCGCACTTGTGTTAGTGTTGAAAAACCACTTTTCGCACTTGTGTTGGTGCAGGAAACCACTTTTGCACTTGTATTAGTGTGGAAAAAACACTTTTTGCACTTGTGATAGTGTTGAAAAACCACTTTTCGCACTTGTGTTAGTTTTGAAAAACCACTTTTCGCACTTTTGTTAGTGTTGAAAAACCACTTTTCGCACTTGTGATGGTGCAGGAAACCACCTTTGCACTTGTATTAGTGTGGAAAAAACACATTTTGCACTTGTGATAGTGTTGAAAAACCACTTTTCGCACTTGTGTTAGTGTTGAAAAACCACTTTTCGCACTTGTGTTGGTGCAGGAAACCACTTTTGCACTTGTATTAGTGTGGCAAAACCACTTTTCGCCCTTGTGTTAGTGTTGAAAAACCACTTTTCGCACTTGTGTTAGTGTTGAAAAACCACTTTTCGCACTTGTTTTAGTGTTGAAAAACCACTTTTCGCACTTGTGTTAGTGTTGAAAAACCACTTTTCGCATTGGTGTTGGTGCAGGAAACCACTTTTGCACTTGTATTAGTGTGGAAAAACCACTTTTCGCACTTGTGTTAGTGTTGAAAAACCACTTTTCGCACTTGTGTTAGTGTTGAAAAACCACTTTTCGCACTTGTGTTGGTGCAGGAAACCACTTTTGCACTTGTATTAGTGTGGAAAAATCACTTTTCGCACTTGTGTTAGTGTTGAAAAACCACTTTTCGCACTTGTGTTAGTGTTGAAAAACCACTTTTCGCACTTGTGTTGGTGCAGGAAACCACTTTTGCACTTGTATTAGTGTGGAAAAAACACTTTTTGCACTTGTGATAGTGTTGAAAAACCACTTTTCGCACTTGTGTTCGTGTTGAAAAACCACTTTTCGCACTTGTGTTGGTGCAGGAAACCACTTTTGCACTTGTATTAGTGTGGAAAACACACTTTTCGCACTGTGTTAGTGTTGAAAAACCACTTTTCGCACTTGTGTTAGTGTTGAAAAACCACTTTTCGCACTTGCGTTGGTGCAGGAAACCACTTTTGCACTTGTATTAGTGTGGAAAAAACACTTTTTGCACTTGTGATAGTGTTGAAAAACCACTTTTCGCACTTGTGTTAGTGTTTAAAAACCACTTTTCGCACTTGTGTTGGTGCAGGAAAACCACTTTTGCACTTGTATTAGTGTGGAAAAACCACTTTTCGCACTTGTGTTAGTGTTGAAAAACCACTTTTCGCACTTGTGTTAGTGTTGAAAAACCACTTTTCGCACTTGTGTTTGTGTTGAAAAACCACTTTTCGCACTTGTGTTGGTGCAGGAAACCACTTTTGCACTTGTATTAGTGTGGAAAAAACACTTTTCGCACTTGTGTTAGTGTTGAAAAACCACTTTTCGCACTTGTGTTAGTGTTGAAAAACCACTTTTCGCACTTGTGTTGGTGCAGGAAACCACTTTTGCACTTGTATTAGTGTGGAAAAAACACTTTTTGCACTTGTGGTAGTGTTGAAAAACCACTTTTTGCACTTGTGTTAGTGTTGAAAAACCACTTTTCGCACTTGTGTTGGTGCAGGAAACCACGTTTGCACTTGTATTAGTGTGGAAAAACCACTTTGCGCACTTGTGTTAGTGTTGAAAAACCACTTTTCGCACTTGTGTTAGTGTTGAAAAACCACTTTTCGCACTTGTGTTGGTGCAGGAAACCACTTTTGCACTTGTATTAGTGTGGAAAAAACACTTTTCGCACTTGTGTTAGTGTTGAAAAACCACTTTTCGCACTTGTGTTAGTGTTGAAAAACCACTTTTCGCACTTGTGTTGGTGCAGGAAACCACTTTTGCACTTGTATTAGTGTGGAAAAAACACTTTTTGCACTTGTGATAGTGTTGAAAAACCACTTTTCGCACTTGTGTTATTATTGAAAAACCACTTTTCGCACTTGTGTTGGTGCAGGAAACCACTTTTGCACTTGTATTAGTGTTGAAAAACCACTTTTCGCACCTGTGTTAGTGTTGAAAAACCACTTTTCGCACTTGTGTTAGTGTTGAAAAACCACTTTTCGCACTTGTGTTAGTGTTGAAAAACCACTTTTCGCACTTGTGTTGGTGCAGGAAACCACTTTTGCACTTGTATTAGTGTGGAAAAAACACTTTTTGCACTTGTGATAGTGTTGAAAAACCACTTTTCGCACTTGTGTGTGTTGAAAAACCACTTTTCGCACTTGTGTTGGTGCAGGAAACCACTTTTGCACTTGTATTAGTGTGGAAAAAACACATTTTGCACTTGTGATAGTGTTGAAAAACCACTTTTCGCACTTGTGTTAGTGTTGAAAAACCACTTTTCGCACTTGTTTTGGTGCAGGAAACCACTTTTGCACTTGTATTAGTGTGGAAAACACACTTTTCGCACTTGTGTTAGTGTTGAAAAACCACTTTTCGCACTTCTGTTAGTGTTGAAAAACCACTTTTCGCACTTGCGTTGGTGCAGGAAACCACTTTTGCACTTGTATTAGTGTGGAAAAAACACTTTTTGCACTTGTGATAGTGTTGAAAAATCACTTTTCGCACTTGTGTTAGTGTTTAAAAACCACTTTTCGCACTTGTGTTGGTGCAGGAAAACCACTTTTGCACTTGTATTAGTGTGGAAAAACCACTTTTCGCACTTGTGTTAGTGTTGAAAAACCACTTTTCGCACTTGTGTTAGTGTTGAAAAACCACTTTTCGCACTTGTGTTTGTGTTGAAAAACCACTTTTCGCACTTGTGTTGGTGCAGGAAACCACTTTTGCACTTGTATTAGTGTGGAAAAAACACTTTTCGCACTTGTGTTAGTGTTGAAAAACCACTTTTCGCACTTGTGTTAGTGTTGAAAAACCACTTTTCGCACTTGTGTTGGTGCAGGAAACCACTTTTGCACTTGTATTAGTGTGGAAAAAACACTTTTTGCACTTGTGGTAGTGTTGAAAAACCACTTTTTGCACTTGTGTTAGTGTTGAAAAACCACTTTTCGCACTTGTGTTGGTGCAGGAAACCACGTTTGCACTTGTATTAGTGTGGAAAAACCACTTTGCGCACTTGTGTTAGTGTTGAAAAACCACTTTTCGCACTTGTGTTAGTGTTGAAAAACCACTTTTCGCACTTGTGTTGGTGCAGGAAACCACTCTTGCACTTGTATTAGTGTGGAAAAAACACTTTTCGCACTTGTGTTAGTGTTGAAAAACCACTTTTCGCACTTGTGTTAGTGTTGAAAAACCACTTTTCGCACTTGTGTTGGTGCAGGAAACCACTTTTGCACTTGTATTAGTGTGGAAAAAACACTTTTTGCACTTGTGATAGTGTTGAAAAACCACTTTTCGCACTTGTGTTATTGTTGAAAAACCACTTTTCGCACTTGTGTTGGTGCAGGAAACCACTTTTGCACTTGTATTAGTGTTGAAAAACCACTTTTCGCACCTGTGTTAGTGTTGAAAAACCACTTTTAGCACTTGTGTTAGTGTTGAAAAACCACTTTTCGCACTTGTGTTAGTGTTGAAAAACCACTTTTCGCACTTGTGTTGGTGCAGGAAACAACTTTTGCACTTGTATTAGTGTGGAAAAAACACTTTTTGCACTTGTGATAGTGTTGATAAACCACTTTTCGCACTTGTGTGTGTTGAAAAACCACTTTTCGCACTTGTGTTGGTGCAGGAAACCACTTTTGCACTTGTATTAGTGTGGAAAAAACACTTTTCGCACTTGTGTTAGTGTTGAAAAACCACTTTTCGCACTTGTGTTAGTGTTGAAAATCCACTTTTCGCACTTGTGTTGGTGCAGGAAACCACTTTTGCACTTGTATTAGTGTGGAAAAAACACTTTTTGCACTTGTGATAGTGTTGAAAAACCACTTTTCGCACTTGTGTTGGTGTTGAAAAACCACTTTTCGCACTTGTGTTGGTGCAGGAAACCACTTTTGCACTTGTATTAGTGTGGAAAACACACTTTTCGCACTTGTGTTAGTGTTGAAAAACCACTTTTCGCACTTGTGTTAGTGTTGAAAAACCACTTTTCGCACTTGTGTTGGTGCAGGAAACCACTTTTGCACTTGTATTAGTGTGGAAAAAACACTTTTTGCACTTGTGATAGTGTTGAAAAACCACTTTTCGCACTTGTGTTAGTGTTGAAAAACCACTTTTCGCACTTGTGTTGGTGCAGGAAACCACTTTTGCACTTGTATTAGTGTGGAAAAACCACTTTTCGCACTTGTGTTAGTGTTGAAAAACCACTTTTTGCACTTGTGTTAGTGTTGAAAAACCACTTTTCGCACTTGTGTTTGTGTTGAAAAACCACTTTTCGCACTTGTGTTGGTGCAGGAAACCACTTTTGCACTTGTATTAGTGTGGAAAAAACACTTTTCGCACTTGTGTTAGTGTTGAAAAACCACTTTTCGCACTTGTGTTAGTGTTGAAAAACCACTTTTCGCACTTGTGTTGGTGCAGGAAACCACTTTTGCACTTGTATTAGTGTGGAAAAAACACTTTTTGCACTTGTGATAGTGTTGAAAAACCACTTTTCGCACTTGTGTTAGTGTTGAAAAACCACTTTTCGCACTTGTGTTGGTGCAGGAAACCACTTTTGCACTTGTATTAGTGTGGAAAAACCACTTTTCGCACTTGTGTTAGTGTTGAAAAACCACTTTTCGCATTTGTGTTAGTGTTGAAAACCACTTTTCGCACTTGTGGTGGTGCAGGAAACCACTTTTGCATTTGCATTAGTGTGGAAAAAACCACTTTTCGCACCTGTGTTAGTGTTGAAAAACCACTTTTCGCACTTGTGCTAGTGTTGAAAAACCACTTTTCGCACTTGTGTTGGTGCAGGAAACCACTTTTGCACTTGTATTAGTGTGGAAAAAACACTTTTTGCACTTGTGATAGTGTTGAAAAACCACTTTTCACACTTGTGTTAGTGTTGAAAAACCACTTTTCGCACTTTTGTTAGTGTTGAAAAACCACTTTTCGCACTTGTGATGGTGCAGGAAACCACCTTTGCACTTGTATTAGTGTGGAAAAAACACTTTTTGCACTTGTGATAGTGTTGAAAAACCACTTTTCGCACTTGTGTTAGTGTTGAAAAACCACTTTTCGCACTTGTGTTGGTGCAGGAAACCACTTTTGCACTTGTATTAGTGTGGCAAAACCACTTTTCGCCGTTGTGTTAGTGTTGAAAAACCACTTTTCGCACTTGTGTTAGTGTTGAAAAATCACTTTTCGCACTTGTGTTAGTGTTGAAAAACCACTTTTCGCACTTGTGTTAGTGTTGAAAAACCACTTTTCGCATTGGTGTTGGTGCAGGAAACCACTTTTGCACTTGTATTAGTGTGGAAAAACCACTTTTCGCACTTGTGTTAGTGTTGAAAAACCACTTTTTGCACTTGTGTTAGTGTTGAAAAACCACTTTTCGCACTTGTGTTAGTGTTGAAAAACCACTTTTCGCACTTGTGTTGGTGCAGGAAACCACTTTTGCACTTGTATTAGTGTGGCAAAAAACACTTTTCGCACTTGTGTTAGTGTTGAAAAACCACTTTTCGCACTTGTGTTAGTGTTGAAAAACCACTTTTCGCACTTGTGTTGGTGCAGGAAACCACTTTTGCACTTGTATTAGTGTGGAAAACACACTTTTCGCACTTGTGTTAGTGTTGAAAAACCACTTTTCGCACTTGTGTTAGTGTTGAAAAACCACTTTTCGCACTTGCGTTGGTGCAGGAAACCACTTTTGCACTTGTATTAGTGTGGAAAAAACACTTTTTGCACTTGTGATAGTGTTGAAAAACCACTTTTCGCACTTGTGTTAGTGTTTAAAAACCACTTTTCGCACTTGTGTTGGTGCAGGAAAACCACTTTTGCACTTGTATTAGTGTGGAAAAACCACTTTTCGCACTTGTGTTAGTGTTGAAAAACCACTTTTCGCACTTGTGTTAGTGTTGAAAAACCACTTTTCGCACTTGTGTTTGTGTTGAAAAACCACTTTTCGCACTTGTGTTGGTGCAGGAAACCACTTTTGCACTTGTATTAGTGTGGAAAAAACACTTTTCGCACTTGTGTTAGTGTTGAAAAACCACTTTTCGCACTTGTGTTAGTGTTGAAAAACCACTTTTCGCACTTGTGTTGGTGCAGGAAACCACTTTTGCACTTGTATTAGTATGGAAAAAACACTTTTTGCACTTGTGGTAGTGTTGAAAAACCACTTTTTGCACTTGTGTTAGTGTTGAAAAACCACTTTTCGCACTTGTGTTGGTGCAGGAAACCACGTTTGCACTTGTATTAGTGTGGAAAAACCACTTTGCGCACTTGTGTTAGTGTTGAAAAACCACTTTTCGCACTTGTGTTAGTGTTGAAAAACCACTTTTCGCACTTGTGTTGGTGCAGGAAACCACTTTTGCACTTGTATTAGTGTGGAAAAAACACTTTTTGCACTTGTGATAGTGTTGAAAAACCACTTTTCGCACTTGTGTTAGTGTTTAAAAACCACTTTTCGCACTTGTGTTGGTGCAGGAAAACCACTTTTGCACTTGTATTAGTGTGGAAAAACCACTTTTCGCACTTGTGTTAGTGTTGAAAAACCACTTTTCGCACTTGTGTTAGTGTTGAAAAACCACTTTTCGCACTTGTGTTTGTGTTGAAAAACCACTTTTCGCACTTGTGTTGGTGCAGGAAACCACTTTTGCACTTGTATTAGTGTGGAAAAAACACTTTTCGCACTTGTGTTAGTGTTGAAAAACCACTTTTCGCACTTGTGTTAGTGTTGAAAAACCACTTTTCGCACTTGTGTTGGTGCAGGAAACCACTTTTGCACTTGTATTAGTGTGGAAAAAACACTTTTTGCACTTGTGGTAGTGTTGAAAAACCACTTTTTGCACTTGTGTTAGTGTTGAAAAACCACTTTTCGCACTTGTGTTGGTGCAGGAAACCACGTTTGCACTTGTATTAGTGTGGAAAAACCACTTTGCGCACTTGTGTTAGTGTTGAAAAACCACTTTTCGCACTTGTGTTAGTGTTGAAAAACCACTTTTCGCACTTGTGTTGGTGCAGGAAACCACTTTTGCACTTGTATTAGTGTGGAAAAAACACTTTTCGCACTTGTGTTAGTGTTGAAAAACCACTTTTCGCACTTGTGTTAGTGTTGAAAAACCACTTTTCGCACTTGTGTTGGTGCAGGAAACCACTTTTGCACTTGTATTAGTGTGGAAAAAACACTTTTTGCACTTGTGATAGTGTTGAAAAACCACTTTTCGCACTTGTGTTATTGTTGAAAAACCACTTTTTGCACTTGTGTTGGTGCAGGAAACCACTTTTGCACTTGTATTAGTGTTGAAAAACCACTTTTCGCACCTGTGTTAGTGTTGAAAAACCACTTTTCGCACTTGTGTTAGTGTTGAAAAACCACTTTTCGCACTTGTGTTAGTGTTGAAAAACCACTTTTCGCACTTGTGTTGGTGCAGGAAACCACTTTTGCACTTGTATTAGTGTGGAAAAAACACTTTTTGCACTTGTGATAGTGTTGAAAAACCACTTTTCGCACTTGTGTGTGTTGAAAAACCACTTTTCGCACTTGTGTTGGTGCAGGAAACCACTTTTGCACTTGTATTAGTGTGGAAAAAACACTTTTCGCACTTGTGTTAGTGTTGAAAAACCACTTTTCGCACTTGTGTTAGTGTTGAAAATCCACTTTTCGCACTTGTGTTGGTGCAGGAAACCACTTTTGCACTTGTATTAGTGTGGAAAAATCACTTTTTGCACTTGTGATAGTGTTGAAAAACCACTTTTCGCACTTGTGTTGGTGTTGAAAAACCACTTTTCGCACTTGTGTTGGTGCAGGAAACCACTTTTGCACTTGTATTAGTGTGGAAAACACACTTTTCGCACTTGTGTTAGTGTTGAAAAACCACTTTTCGCACTTGTGTTAGTGTTGAAAAACCACTTTTCGCACTTGTGTTGGTGCAGGAAACCACTTTTGCACTTGTATTAGTGTGGAAAAAACACTTTTTGCACTTGTGATAGTGTTGAAAAACCACTTTTCGCACTTGTGTGTGTTAAAAAACCACTTTTCGCACTTGTGTTGGTGCAGGAAACCACTTTTGCACTTGTATTAGTGTGGAAAAAACACTTTTCGCACTTGTGTTAGTGTTGAAAAACCACTTTTCGCACTTGTGTTAGTGTTGAAAATCCACTTTTCGCACTTGTGTTGGTGCAGGAAACCACTTTTGCACTTGTATTAGTGTGGAAAAAACACTTTTTGCACTTGTGATAGTGTTGAAAAACCACTTTTCGCACTTGTGTTGGTGTTGAAAAACCACTTTTCGCACTTGTGTTGGTGCAGGAAACCACTTTTGCACTTGTATTAGTGTGGAAAACACACTTTTCGCACTTGTGTTAGTGTTGAAAAACCACTTTTCGCACTTGTGTTAGTGTTGAAAAACCACTTTTCGCACTTGTGTTGGTGCAGGAAACCACTTTTGCACTTGTATTAGTGTGGAAAAAACACTTTTTGCACTTGTGATAGTGTTGAAAAACCACTTTTCGCACTTGTGTTAGTGTTGAAAAACCACTTTTCGCACTTGTGTTGGTGCAGGAAACCACTTTTGCACTTGTATTAGTGTGGAAAAACCACTTTTCGCACTTGTGTTAGTGTTGAAAAACCACTTTTTGCACTTGTGTTAGTGTTGAAAAACCACTTTTCGCACTTGTGTTTGTGTTGAAAAACCACTTTTCGCACTTGTGTTGGTGCAGGAAACCACTTTTGCACTTGTATTAGTGTGGAAAAAACACTTTTCGCACTTGTGTTAGTGTTGAAAAACCACTTTTCGCACTTGTGTTAGTGTTGAAAAACCACTTTTCGCACTTGTGTTGGTGCAGGAAACCACTTTTGCACTTGTATTAGTGTGGAAAAAACACTTTTTGCACTTGTGATAGTGTTGAAAAACCACTTTTCGCACTTGTGTTAGTGTTGAAAAACCACTTTTCGCACTTGTGTTGGTGCAGGAAACCACTTTTGCACTTGTATTAGTGTGGAAAAACCACTTTTCGCACTTGTGTTAGTGTTGAAAAACCACTTTTCGCATTTGTGTTAGTGTTGAAAACCACTTTTCGCACTTGTGGTGGTGCAGGAAACCACTTTTGCATTTGCATTAGTGTGGAAAAAACCACTTTTCGCACCTGTGTTAGTGTTGAAAAACCACTTTTCGCACTTGTGCTAGTGTTGAAAAACCACTTTTCGCACTTGTGTTGGTGCAGGAAACCACTTTTGCACTTGTATTAGTGTGGAAAAAACACTTTTTGCACTTGTGATAGTGTTGAAAAACCACTTTTCACACTTGTGTTAGTGTTGAAAAACCACTTTTCGCACTTTTGTTAGTGTTGAAAAACCACTTTTCGCACTTGTGATGGTGCAGGAAACCACCTTTGCACTTGTATTAGTGTGGAAAAAACACTTTTTGCACTTGTGATAGTGTTGAAAAACCACTTTTCGCACTTGTGTTAGTGTTGAAAAACCACTTTTCGCACTTGTGTTGGTGCAGGAAACCACTTTTGCACATGTATTAGTGTGGAAAAAACACTTTTCGCACTTGTGTTAGTGTTGAAAAACCACTTTTCGCACTTGTGTTAGTGTTGAAAATCCACTTTTCGCACTTGTGTTGGTGCAGGAAACCACTTTTGCACTTGTATTAGTGTGGAAAAATCACTTTTTGCACTTGTGATAGTGTTGAAAAACCACTTTTCGCACTTGTGTTGGTGTTGAAAAACCACTTTTCGCACTTGTGTTGGTGCAGGAAACCACTTTTGCACTTGTATTAGTGTGGAAAACACACTTTTCGCACTTGTGTTAGTGTTGAAAAACCACTTTTCGCACTTGTGTTAGTGTTGAAAAACCACTTTTCGCACTTGTGTTGGTGCAGGAAACCACTTTTGCACTTGTATTAGTGTGGAAAAAACACTTTTTGCACTTGTGATAGTGTTGAAAAACCACTTTTCGCACTTGTGTGTGTTAAAAAACCACTTTTCGCACTTGTGTTGGTGCAGGAAACCACTTTTGCACTTGTATTAGTGTGGAAAAAACACTTTTCGCACTTGTGTTAGTGTTGAAAAACCACTTTTCGCACTTGTGTTAGTGTTGAAAATCCACTTTTCGCACTTGTGTTGGTGCAGGAAACCACTTTTGCACTTGTATTAGTGTGGAAAAAACACTTTTTGCACTTGTGATAGTGTTGAAAAACCACTTTTCGCACTTGTGTTGGTGTTGAAAAACCACTTTTCGCACTTGTGTTGGTGCAGGAAACCACTTTTGCACTTGTATTAGTGTGGAAAACACACTTTTCGCACTTGTGTTAGTGTTGAAAAACCACTTTTCGCACTTGTGTTAGTGTTGAAAAACCACTTTTCGCACTTGTGTTGGTGCAGGAAACCACTTTTGCACTTGTATTAGTGTGGAAAAAACACTTTTTGCACTTGTGATAGTGTTGAAAAACCACTTTTCGCACTTGTGTTAGTGTTGAAAAACCACTTTTCGCACTTGTGTTGGTGCAGGAAACCACTTTTGCACTTGTATTAGTGTGGAAAAACCACTTTTCACACTTGTGTTAGTGTTGAAAAACCACTTTTTGCACTTGTGTTAGTGTTGAAAAACCACTTTTCGCACTTGTGTTTGTGTTGAAAAACCACTTTTCGCACTTGTGTTGGTGCAGGAAACCACTTTTGCACTTGTATTAGTGTGGAAAAAACACTTTTCGCACTTGTGTTAGTGTTGAAAAACCACTTTTCGCACTTGTGTTAGTGTTGAAAAACCACTTTTCGCACTTGTGTTGGTGCAGGAAACCACTTTTGCACTTGTATTAGTGTGGAAAAAACACTTTTTGCACTTGTGATAGTGTTGAAAAACCACTTTTCGCACTTGTGTTAGTGTTGAAAAACCACTTTTCGCACTTGTGTTGGTGCAGGAAACCACTTTTGCACTTGTATTAGTGTGGAAAAACCACTTTTCGCACTTGTGTTAGTGTTGAAAAACCACTTTTCGCATTTGTGTTAGTGTTGAAAACCACTTTTCGCACTTGTGGTGGTGCAGGAAACCACTTTTGCATTTGCATTAGTGTGGAAAAAACCACTTTTCGCACCTGTGTTAGTGTTGAAAAACCACTTTTCGCACTTGTGCTAGTGTTGAAAAACCACTTTTCGCACTTGTGTTGGTGCAGGAAACCACTTTTGCACTTGTATTAGTGTGGAAAAAACACTTTTTGCACTTGTGATAGTGTTGAAAAACCACTTTTCACACTTGTGTTAGTGTTGAAAAACCACTTTTCGCACTTTTGTTAGTGTTGAAAAACCACTTTTCGCACTTGTGATGGTGCAGGAAACCACCTTTGCACTTGTATTAGTGTGGAAAAAACACTTTTTGCACTTGTGATAGTGTTGAAAAACCACTTTTCGCACTTGTGTTAGTGTTGAAAAACCACTTTTCGCACTTGTGTTGGTGCAGGAAACCACTTTTGCACTTGTATTAGTGTGGCAAAACCACTTTTCGCCGTTGTGTTAGTGTTGAAAAACCACTTTTCGCACTTGTGTTAGTGTTGAAAAATCACTTTTCGCACTTATGTTAGTGTTGAAAAACCACTTTTTGCACTTGTGTTAGTGTTGAAAAACCACTTTTCGCATTGGTGTTGGTGCAGGAAACCACTTTTGCACTTGTATTAGTGTGGAAAAACCACTTTTCGCACTTGTGTTAGTGTTGAAAAACCACTTTTCGCACTTGTGTTAGTGTTGAAAAACCACTTTTCGCACTTGTGTTAGTGTTGAAAAACCACTTTTCGCACTTGTGTTGGTGCAGGAAACCACTTTTGCACTTGTATTAGTGTGGCAAAAAACACTTTTCGCACTTGTGTTAGTGTTGAAAAACCACTTTTCGCACTTGTGTTAGTGTTGAAAAACCACTTTTCGCACTTGTGTTGGTGCAGGAAACCACTTTTGCACTTGTATTAGTGTGGAAAACACACTTTTCGCACTTGTGTTAGTGTTGAAAAACCACTTTTCGCACTTGTGTTAGTGTTGAAAAACCACTTTTCGCACTTGCGTTGGTGCAGGAAACCACTTTTGCACTTGTATTAGTGTGGAAAAAACACTTTTTGCACTTGTGATAGTGTTGAAAAACCACTTTTCGCACTTGTGTTAGTGTTTAAAAACCACTTTTCGCACTTGTGTTGGTGCAGGAAAACCACTTTTGCACTTGTATTAGTGTGGAAAAACCACTTTTCGCACTTGTGTTAGTGTTGAAAAACCACTTTTCGCACTTGTGTTAGTGTTGAAAAACCACTTTTCGCACTTGTGTTTGTGTTGAAAAACCACTTTTCGCACTTGTGTTGGTGCAGGAAACCACTTTTGCACTTGTATTAGTGTGGAAAAAACACTTTTCGCACTTGTGTTAGTGTTGAAAAACCACTTTTCGCACTTGTGTTAGTGTTGAAAAACCACTTTTCGCACTTGTGTTGGTGCAGGAAACCACTTTTGCACTTGTATTAGTGTGGAAAAAACACTTTTTGCACTTGTGGTAGTGTTGAAAAACCACTTTTTGCACTTGTGTTAGTGTTGAAAAACCACTTTTCGCACTTGTGTTGGTGCAGGAAACCACGTTTGCACTTGTATTAGTGTGGAAAAACCACTTTGCGCACTTGTGTTAGTGTTGAAAAACCACTTTTCGCACTTGTGTTAGTGTTGAAAAACCACTTTTCGCACTTGTGTTGGTGCAGGAAACCACTTTTGCACTTGTATTAGTGTGGAAAAAACACTTTTCGCACTTGTGTTAGTGTTGAAAAACCACTTTTCGCACTTGTGTTAGTGTTGAAAAACCACTTTTCGCACTTGTGTTGGTGCAGGAAACCACTTTTGCACTTGTATTAGTGTGGAAAAAACACTTTTTGCACTTGTGATAGTGTTGAAAAACCACTTTTCGCACTTGTGTTATTGTCGAAAAACCACTTTTCGCACTTGTGTTGGTGCAGGAAACCACTTTTGCACTTGTATTAGTGTTGAAAAACCACTTTTCGCACCTGTGTTAGTGTTGAAAAACCACTTTTCGCACTTGTGTTAGTGTTGAAAAACCACTTTTCGCACTTGTGTTAGTGTTGAAAAACCACTTTTCGCACTTGTGTTGGTGCAGGAAACCACTTTTGCACTTGTATTAGTGTGGAAAAAACACTTTTTGCACTTGTGATAGTGTTGAAAAACCACTTTTCGCACTTGTGTGTGTTGAAAAACCACTTTTCGCACTTGTGTTGGTGCAGGAAACCAGTTTTGCACTTGTATTAGTGTGGAAAAAACACTTTTCGCACTTGTGTTAGTGTTGAAAAACCACTTTTCGCACTTGTGTTGGTGTTGAAAAATCCACTTTTCGCACTTGTGTTGGTGCAGGAAACCACTTTTGCACTTGTATTAGTTTGGAAAAAACACTTTTTGCACTTGTGATAGTGTTGAAAAACCACTTTTCGCACTTGTGTTGGTGTTGAAAAACCACTTTTCGCACTTGTGTTGGTGCAGGAAACCACTTTTGCACTTGTATTAGTGTGGAAAACACACTTTTCGCACTTGTGTTAGTGTTGAAAAACCACTTTTCGCACTTGTGTTAGTGTTGAAAAACCACTTTTCGCACTTGTGTTGGTGCAGGAAACCACTTTTGCACTTGTATTAGTGTGGAAAAAACACTTTTTGCACTTGTGATAGTGTTGAAAAACCACTTTTCGCACTTGTGTGTGTTGAAAAACCACTTTTCGCACTTGTGTTGGTGCAGGAAACCACTTTTGCACTTGTATTAGTGTGGAAAAAACACTTTTCGCACTTGTGTTAGTGTTGAAAAACCACTTTTCGCACTTGTGTTAGTGTTGAAAATCCACTTTTCGCACTTGTGTTGGTGCAGGAAACCACTTTTGCACTTGTATTAGTGTGGAAAAAACACTTTTTGCACTTGTGATAGTGTTGAAAAACCACTTTTCGCACTTGTGTTGGTGTTGAAAAACCACTTTTCGCACTTGTGTTGGTGCAGGAAACCACTTTTGCACTTGTATTAGTGTGGAAAAAACACTTTTTGCACTTGTGATAGTGTTGAAAAACCACTTTTCGCACTTGTGTGTGTTGAAAAACCACTTTTCGCACTTGTGTTGGTGCAGGAAACCACTTTTGCACTTGTATTAGTGTGGAAAAAACACTTTTCGCACTTGTGTTAGTGTTGAAAAACCACTTTTCGCACTTGTGTTAGTGTTGAAAATCCACTTTTCGCACTTGTGTTGGTGCAGGAAACCACTTTTGCACTTGTATTAGTGTGGAAAAAACACTTTTTGCACTTGTGATAGTGTTGAAAAACCACTTTTCGCACTTGTGTTGGTGTTGAAAAACCACTTTTCGCACTTGTGTTGGTGCAGGAAACCACTTTTGCACTTGTATTAGTGTGGAAAACACACTTTTCGCACTTGTGTTAGTGTTGAAAAACCACTTTTCGCACTTGTGTTAGTGTTGAAAAACCACTTTTCGCACTTGTGTTGGTGCAGGAAACCACTTTTGCACTTGTATTAGTGTGGAAAAAACACTTTTTGCACTTGTGATAGTGTTGAAAAACCACTTTTCGAACTTGTGTGTGTTGAAAAACCACTTTTCGCACTTGTGTTGGTGCAGGAAACCACTTTTGCACTTGTATTAGTGTGGAAAAAACACTTTTCGCACTTGTGTTAGTGTTGAAAAACCACTTTTCGCACTTGTGTTAGTGTTGAAAATCCACTTTTCGCACTTGTGTTGGTGCAGGAAACCACTTTTGCACTTGTATTAGTGTGGAAAAAACACTTTTTGCACTTGTGATAGTGTTGAAAAACCACTTTTCGCACTTGTGTTGGTGTTGAAAAACCACTTTTCGCACTTGTGTTGGTGCAGGAAACCACTTTTGCACTTGTATTAGTGTGGAAAACACACTTTTCGCACTTGTGTTAGTGTTGAAAAACCACTTTTCGCACATGTGTTAGTGTTGAAAAACCACTTTTCGCACTTGTGTTGGTGCAGGAAACCACTTTTGCACTTGTATTAGTGTGGAAAAAACACTTTTTGCACTTGTGATAGTGTTGAAAAACCACTTTTCGCACTTGTGTTAGTGTTGAAAAACCACTTTTCGCACTTGTGTTGGTGCAGGAAACCACTTTTGCACTTGTATTAGTGTGGAAAAACCACTTTTCGCACTTGTGTTAGTGTTGAAAAACCACTTTTTGCACTTGTGTTAGTGTTGAAAAACCACTTTTCGCACTTGTGTTTGTGTTGAAAAACCACTTTTCGCACTTGTGTTGGTGCAGGAAACCACTTTTGCACTTGTATTAGTGTGGAAAAAACACTTTTCGCACTTGTGTTAGTGTTGAAAAACCACTTTTCGCACTTGTGTTAGTGTTGAAAAACCACTTTTCGCACTTGTGTTGGTGCAGGAAACCACTTTTGCACTTGTATTAGTGTGGAAAAAACACTTTTTGCACTTGTGATAGTGTTGAAAAACCACTTTTCGCACTTGTGTTAGTGTTGAAAAACCACTTTTCGCACTTGTGTTGGTGCAGGAAACCACTTTTGCACTTGTATTAGTGTGGAAAAACCACTTTTCGCACTTCTGTTAGTGTTGAAAAACCACTTTTCGCATTTGTGTTAGTGTTGAAAACCACTTTTCGCACTTGTGGTGGTGCAGGAAACCACTTTTGCATTTGCATTAGTGTGGAAAAAACCACTTTTCGCACCTGTGTTAGTGTTGAAAAACCACTTTTCGCACTTGTGCTAGTGTTGAAAAACCACTTTTCGCACTTGTGTTGGTGCAGGAAACCACTTTTGCACTTGTATTAGTGTGGAAAAAACACTTTTTGCACTTGTGAAATTGTTGAAAAACCACTTTTCACACTTGTGTTAGTGTTGAAAAACCACTTTTCACACTTTTGTTAGTGTTGAAAAACCACTTTTCGCACTTGTGATGGTGCAGGAAACCACCTTTGCACTTGTATTAGTGTGGAAAAAACACTTTTTGCACTTGTGATAGTGTTGAAAAACCACTTTTCGCACTTGTGTTGGTGCAGGAAACCACTTTTGCACTTGTATTAGTGTGGCAAAACCACTTTTCGCCGTTGTGTTAGTGTTGAAAAACCACTTTTCGCACTTGTGTTAGTGTTGAAAAACCACTTTTCGCACTTGTGTTAGTGTTGAAAAACCACTTTTCGCACTTGTGTTAGTGTTGAAAAACCACTTTTCGCATTGGTGTTGGTGCAGGAAACCACTTTTGCACTTGTATTAGTGTGGAAAAACCACTTTTCGCACTTGTGTTAGTGTTGAAAAACCACTTTTCGCACTTGTGTTAGTGTTTAAAAACCACTTTTCGCACTTGTGTTGGTGCAGGAAAACCACTTTTACACTTGTATTAGTGTGGAAAAACCACTTTTCGCACTTGTGTTAGTGTTGAAAAACCACTTTTCGCACTTGTGTTGGTGCAGGAAAACCACTTTTGCACTTGTATTAGTGTGGAAAAACCACTTTTCGCACTTGTGTTAGTGTTGAAAAACCACTTTTCGCACTTGTGTTAGTGTTGAAAAACCACTTTTCGCACTTGTGTTTGTGTTGAAAAACCACTTTTCGCACTTGTGTTGGTGCAGGAAACCACTTTTGCACTTGTATTAGTGTGGAAAAAACACTTTTCGCACTTGTGTTAGTGTTGAAAAACCACTTTTCGCACTTGTGTTAGTGTTGAAAAACCACTTTTCGCACTTGTGTTGGTGCAGGAAACCACTTTTGCACTTGTATTAGTATGGAAAAAACACTTTTTGCACTTGTGGTAGTGTTGAAAAACCACTTTTTGCACTTGTGTTAGTGTTGAAAAACCACTTTTCGCACTTGTGTTGGTGCAGGAAACCACGTTTGCACTTGTATTAGTGTGGAAAAACCACTTTGCGCACTTGTGTTAGTGTTGAAAAACCACTTTTCGCACTTGTGTTAGTGTTGAAAAACCACTTTTCGCACTTGTGTTGGTGCAGGAAACCACTTTTGCACTTGTATTAGTGTGGAAAAAACACTTTTTGCACTTGTGATAGTGTTGAAAAACCACTTTTCGCACTTGTGTTAGTGTTTAAAAACCACTTTTCGCACTTGTGTTGGTGCAGGAAAACCACTTTTGCACTTGTATTAGTGTGGAAAAACCACTTTTCGCACTTGTGTTAGTGTTGAAAAACCACTTTTCGCACTTGTGTTAGTGTTGAAAAACCACTTTTCGCACTTGTGTTTGTGTTGAAAAACCACTTTTCGCACTTGTGTTGGTGCAGGAAACCACTTTTGCACTTGTATTAGTGTGGAAAAAACACTTTTCGCACTTGTGTTAGTGTTGAAAAACCACTTTTCGCACTTGTGTTAGTGTTGAAAAACCACTTTTCGCACTTGTGTTGGTGCAGGAAACCACTTTTGCACTTGTATTAGTGTGGAAAAAACACTTTTTGCACTTGTGGTAGTGTTGAAAAACCACTTTTTGCACTTGTGTTAGTGTTGAAAAACCACTTTTCGCACTTGTGTTGGTGCAGGAAACCACGTTTGCACTTGTATTAGTGTGGAAAAACCACTTTGCGCACTTGTGTTAGTGTTGAAAAACCACTTTTCGCACTTGTGTTAGTGTTGAAAAACCACTTTTCGCACTTGTGTTGGTGCAGGAAACCACTTTTGCACTTGTATTAGTGTGGAAAAAACACTTTTCGCACTTGTGTTAGTGTTGAAAAACCACTTTTCGCACTTGTGTTAGTGTTGAAAAACCACTTTTCGCACTTGTGTTGGTGCAGGAAACCACTTTTGCACTTGTATTAGTGTGGAAAAAACACTTTTTGCACTTGTGATAGTGTTGAAAAACCACTTTTCGCACTTGTGTTATTGTTGAAAAACCACTTTTTGCACTTGTGTTGGTGCAGGAAACCACTTTTGCACTTGTATTAGTGTTGAAAAACCACTTTTCGCACCTGTGTTAGTGTTGAAAAACCACTTTTCCGCACTTGTGTTAGTGTTGAAAAACCACTTTTCGCACTTGTGTTAGTGTTGAAAAACCACTTTTCGCACTTGTGTGGTGCAGGAAACCACTTTTGCACTTGTATTAGTGTGGAAAAAACACTTTTTGCACTTGTGATAGTGTTGAAAAACCACTTTTCGCACTTGTGTGTGTTGAAAAACCACTTTTCGCACTTGTGTTGGTGCAGGAAACCACTTTTGCACTTGTATTAGTGTGGAAAAAACACTTTTCGCACTTGTGTTAGTGTTGAAAAACCACTTTTCGCACTTGTGTTAGTGTTGAAAATCCACTTTTCGCACTTGTGTTGGTGCAGGAAACCACTTTTGCACTTGTATTAGTGTGGAAAAATCACTTTTTGCACTTGTGATAGTGTTGAAAAACCACTTTTCGCACTTGTGTTGGTGTTGAAAAACCACTTTTCGCACTTGTGTTGGTGCAGGAAACCACTTTTGCACTTGTATTAGTGTGGAAAACACACTTTTCGCACTTGTGTTAGTGTTGAAAAACCACTTTTCGCACTTGTGTTAGTGTTGAAAAACCACTTTTCGCACTTGTGTTGGTGCAGGAAACCACTTTTGCACTTGTATTAGTGTGGAAAAAACACTTTTTGCACTTGTGATAGTGTTGAAAAACCACTTTTCGCACTTGTGTGTGTTAAAAAACCACTTTTCGCACTTGTGTTGGTGCAGGAAACCACTTTTGCACTTGTATTAGTGTGGAAAAAACACTTTTCGCACTTGTGTTAGTGTTGAAAAACCACTTTTCGCACTTGTGTTAGTGTTGAAAATCCACTTTTCGCACTTGTGTTGGTGCAGGAAACCACTTTTGCACTTGTATTAGTGTGGAAAAAACACTTTTTGCACTTGTGATAGTGTTGAAAAACCACTTTTCGCACTTGTGTTGGTGTTGAAAAACCACTTTTCGCACTTGTGTTGGTGCAGGAAACCACTTTTGCACTTGTATTAGTGTGGAAAACACACTTTTCGCACTTGTGTTAGTGTTGAAAAACCACTTTTCGCACTTGTGTTAGTGTTGAAAAACCACTTTTCGCACTTGTGTTGGTGCAGGAAACCACTTTTGCACTTGTATTAGTGTGGAAAAAACACTTTTTGCACTTGTGATAGTGTTGAAAAACCACTTTTCGCACTTGTGTTAGTGTTGAAAAACCACTTTTCGCACTTGTGTTGGTGCAGGAAACCACTTTTGCACTTGTATTAGTGTGGAAAAACCACTTTTCGCACTTGTGTTAGTGTTGAAAAACCACTTTTTGCACTTGTGTTAGTGTTGAAAAACCACTTTTCGCACTTGTGTTTGTGTTGAAAAACCACTTTTCGCACTTGTGTTGGTGCAGGAAACCACTTTTGCACTTGTATTAGTGTGGAAAAAACACTTTTCGCACTTGTGTTAGTGTTGAAAAACCACTTTTCGCACTTGTGTTAGTGTTGAAAAACCACTTTTCGCACTTGTGTTGGTGCAGGAAACCACTTTTGCACTTGTATTAGTGTGGAAAAAACACTTTTTGCACTTGTGATAGTGTTGAAAAACCACTTTTCGCACTTGTGTTAGTGTTGAAAAACCACTTTTCGCACTTGTGTTGGTGCAGGAAACCACTTTTGCACTTGTATTAGTGTGGAAAAACCACTTTTCGCACTTGTGTTAGTGTTGAAAAACCACTTTTCGCATTTGTGTTAGTGTTGAAAACCACTTTTCGCACTTGTGGTGGTGCAGGAAACCACTTTTGCATTTGCATTAGTGTGGAAAAAACCACTTTTCGCACCTGTGTTAGTGTTGAAAAACCACTTTTCGCACTTGTGCTAGTGTTGAAAAACCACTTTTCGCACTTGTGTTGGTGCAGGAAACCACTTTTGCACTTGTATTAGTGTGGAAAAAACACTTTTTGCACTTGTGATAGTGTTGAAAAACCACTTTTCACACTTGTGTTAGTGTTGAAAAACCACTTTTCGCACTTTTGTTAGTGTTGAAAAACCACTTTTCGCACTTGTGATGGTGCAGGAAACCACCTTTGCACTTGTATTAGTGTGGAAAAAACACTTTTTGCACTTGTGATAGTGTTAAAAAACCACTTTTCGCACTTGTGTTAGTGTTGAAAAACCACTTTTCGCACTTGTGTTGGTGCAGGAAACCACTTTTGCACTTGTGTTAGTGTTTAAAAACCACTTTTCGCACTTGTGTTGGTGCAGGAAACCACTTTTGCACTTGTATTAGTGTTGAAAAACCACTTTTCGCACCTGTGTTAGTGTTGAAAAACCACTTTTCGCACTTGTGTTAGTGTTGAAAAACCACTTTTCGCACTTGTGTTAGTGTTGAAAAACCACTTTTCGCACTTGTGTTGGTGCAGGAAACCACTTTTGCACTTGTATTAGTGTGGAAAAAACACTTTTTGCACTTGTGATAGTGTTGAAAAACCACTTTTCGCACTTGTGTGTGTTGAAAAACCACTTTTCGCACTTGTGTTGGTGCAGGAAACCACTTTTGCACTTGTATTAGTGTGGAAAAAACACTTTTCGCACTTGTGTTAGTGTTGAAAAACCACTTTTCGCACTTGTGTTAGTGTTGAAAATCCACTTTTCGCACTTGTGTTGGTGCAGGAAACCACTTTTGCACTTGTATTAGTGTGGAAAAATCACTTTTTGCACTTGTGA
Organism: Myxine glutinosa; assembly: GCF_964187855.1. Taxonomy (NCBI): domain Eukaryota; kingdom Metazoa; phylum Chordata; class Myxini; order Myxiniformes; family Myxinidae; genus Myxine; species Myxine glutinosa. Next base: position 101,699 of record NW_027616620.1, on the reverse strand, counting down.
TAGTGTTGAAAAACCACTTTTCGCACTTGTGTTGGTGTTGAAAAACCACTTTTCGCACTTGTGTTGGTGCAGGAAACCACTTTTGCACTTGTATTAGTGTGGAAAACACACTTTTCGCACTTGTGTTAGTGTTGAAAAACCACTTTTCGCACTTGTGTTAGTGTTGAAAAACCACTTTTCGCACTTGTGTTGGTGCAGGAAACCACTTTTGCACTTGTATTAGTGTGGAAAAAACACTTTTTGCACTTGTGATAGTGTTGAAAAACCACTTTTCGCACTTGTGTGTGTTAAAAAACCACTTTTCGCACTTGTGTTGGTGCAGGAAACCACTTTTGCACTTGTATTAGTGTGGAAAAAACACTTTTCGCACTTGTGTTAGTGTTGAAAAACCACTTTTCGCACTTGTGTTAGTGTTGAAAATCCACTTTTCGCACTTGTGTTGGTGCAGGAAACCACTTTTGCACTTGTATTAGTGTGGAAAAAACACTTTTTGCACTTGTGATAGTGTTGAAAAACCACTTTTCGCACTTGTGTTGGTGTTGAAAAACCACTTTTCGCACTTGTGTTGGTGCAGGAAACCACTTTTGCACTTGTATTAGTGTGGAAAACACACTTTTCGCACTTGTGTTAGTGTTGAAAAACCACTTTTCGCACTTGTGTTAGTGTTGAAAAACCACTTTTCGCACTTGTGTTGGTGCAGGAAACCACTTTTGCACTTGTATTAGTGTGGAAAAAACACTTTTTGCACTTGTGATAGTGTTGAAAAACCACTTTTCGCACTTGTGTTAGTGTTGAAAAACCACTTTTCGCACTTGTGTTGGTGCAGGAAACCACTTTTGCACTTGTATTAGTGTGGAAAAACCACTTTTCGCACTTGTGTTAGTGTTGAAAAACCACTTTTTGCACTTGTGTTAGTGTTGAAAAACCACTTTTCGCACTTGTGTTTGTGTTGAAAAACCACTTTTCGCACTTGTGTTGGTGCAGGAAACCACTTTTGCACTTGTATTAGTGTGGAAAAAACACTTTTCGCACTTGTGTTAGTGTTGAAAAACCACTTTTCGCACTTGTGTTAGTGTTGAAAAACCACTTTTCGCACTTGTGTTGGTGCAGGAAACCACTTTTGCACTTGTATTAGTGTGGAAAAAACACTTTTTGCACTTGTGATAGTGTTGAAAAACCACTTTTCGCACTTGTGTTAGTGTTGAAAAACCACTTTTCGCACTTGTGTTGGTGCAGGAAACCACTTTTGCACTTGTATTAGTGTGGAAAAACCACTTTTCGCACTTGTGTTAGTGTTGAAAAACCACTTTTCGCATTTGTGTTAGTGTTGAAAACCACTTTTCGCACTTGTGGTGGTGCAGGAAACCACTTTTGCATTTGCATTAGTGTGGAAAAAACCACTTTTCGCACCTGTGTTAGTGTTGAAAAACCACTTTTCGCACTTGTGCTAGTGTTGAAAAACCACTTTTCGCACTTGTGTTGGTGCAGGAAACCACTTTTGCACTTGTATTAGTGTGGAAAAAACACTTTTTGCACTTGTGATAGTGTTGAAAAACCACTTTTCACACTTGTGTTAGTGTTGAAAAACCACTTTTCGCACTTTTGTTAGTGTTGAAAAACCACTTTTCGCACTTGTGATGGTGCAGGAAACCACCTTTGCACTTGTATTAGTGTGGAAAAAACACTTTTTGCACTTGTGATAGTGTTAAAAAACCACTTTTCGCACTTGTGTTAGTGTTGAAAAACCACTTTTCGCACTTGTGTTGGTGCAGGAAACCACTTTTGCACTTGTATTAGTGTGGCAAAACCACTTTTCGCCGTTGTGTTAGTGTTGAAAAACCACTTTTCGCACTTGTGTTAGTGTTGAAAAATCACTTTTCGCACTTGTGTTAGTGTTGAAAAACCACTTTTCGCACTTGTGTTAGTGTTGAAAAACCACTTTTCGCATTGGTGTTGGTGCAGGAAACCACTTTTGCACTTGTATTAGTGTGGAAAAACCACTTTTCGCACTTGTGTTAGTGTTGAAAAACCACTTTTCGCACTTGTGTTAGTGTTGAAAAACCACTTTTCGCACTTGTGTTAGTGTTGAAAAACCACTTTTCGCACTTGTGTTGGTGCAGGAAACCACTTTTGCACTTGTATTAGTGTGGCAAAAAACACTTTTCGCACTTGTGTTAGTGTTGAAAAACCACTTTTCGCACTTGTGTTAGTGTTGAAAAACCACTTTTCGCACTTGTGTTGGTGCAGGAAACCACTTTTGCACTTGTATTAGTGTGGAAAACACACTTTTCGCACTTGTGTTAGTGTTGAAAAACCACTTTTCGCACTTGTGTTAGTGTTGAAAAACCACTTTTCGCACTTGCGTTGGTGCAGGAAACCACTTTTGCACTTGTATTAGTGTGGAAAAAACACTTTTTGCACTTGTGATAGTGTTGAAAAACCACTTTTCGCACTTGTGTTAGTGTTTAAAAACCACTTTTCGCACTTGTGTTGGTGCAGGAAAACCACTTTTGCACTTGTATTAGTGTGGAAAAACCACTTTTCGCACTTGTGTTAGTGTTGAAAAACCACTTTTCGCACTTGTGTTAGTGTAGAAAAACCACTTTTCGCACTTGTGTTTGTGTTGAAAAACCACTTTTCGCACTTGTGTTGGTGCAGGAAACCACTTTTGCACTTGTATTAGTGTGGAAAAAACACTTTTCGCACTTGTGTTAGTGTTGAAAAACCACTTTTCGCACTTGTGTTAGTGTTGAAAAACCACTTTTCGCACTTGTGTTGGTGCAGGAAACCACTTTTGCACTTGTATTAGTGTGGAAAAAACACTTTTTGCACTTGTGGTAGTGTTGAAAAACCACTTTTTGCACTTGTGTTAGTGTTGAAAAACCACTTTTCGCACTTGTGTTGGTGCAGGAAACCACGTTTGCACTTGTATTAGTGTGGAAAAACCACTTTGCGCACTTGTGTTAGTGTTGAAAAACCACTTTTCGCACTTGTGTTAGTGTTGAAAAACCACTTTTCGCACTTGTGTTGGTGCAGGAAACCACTTTTGCACTTGTATTAGTGTGGAAAAAACACTTTTCGCACTTGTGTTAGTGTTGAAAAACCACTTTTCGCACTTGTGTTAGTGTTGAAAAACCACTTTTCGCACTTGTGTTGGTGCAGGAAACCACTTTTGCACTTGTATTAGTGTGGAAAAAACACTTTTTGCACTTGTGATAGTGTTGAAAAACCACTTTTCGCACTTGTGTTATTGTCGAAAAACCACTTTTCGCACTTGTGTTGGTGCAGGAAACCACTTTTGCACTTGTATTAGTGTTGAAAAACCACTTTTCGCACCTGTGTTAGTGTTGAAAAACCACTTTTCGCACTTGTGTTAGTGTTGAAAAACCACTTTTCGCACTTGTGTTAGTGTTGAAAAACCACTTTTCGCACTTGTGTTGGTGCAGGAAACCACTTTTGCACTTGTATTAGTGTGGAAAAAACACTTTTTGCACTTGTGATAGTGTTGAAAAACCACTTTTCGCACTTGTGTGTGTTGAAAAACCACTTTTCGCACTTGTGTTGGTGCAGGAAACCAGTTTTGCACTTGTATTAGTGTGGAAAAAACACTTTTCGCACTTGTGTTAGTGTTGAAAAACCACTTTTCGCACTTGTGTTGGTGTTGAAAAATCCACTTTTCGCACTTGTGTTGGTGCAGGAAACCACTTTTGCACTTGTATTAGTGTGGAAAAAACACTTTTTGCACTTGTGATAGTGTTGAAAAACCACTTTTCGCACTTGTGTTGGTGTTGAAAAACCACTTTTCGCACTTGTGTTGGTGCAGGAAACCACTTTTGCACTTGTATTAGTGTGGAAAACACACTTTTCGCACTTGTGTTAGTGTTGAAAAACCACTTTTCGCACTTGTGTTAGTGTTGAAAAACCACTTTTCGCACTTGTGTTGGTGCAGGAAACCACTTTTGCACTTGTATTAGTGTGGAAAAAACACTTTTTGCACTTGTGATAGTGTTGAAAAACCACTTTTCGCACTTGTGTGTGTTGAAAAACCACTTTTCGCACTTGTGTTGGTGCAGGAAACCACTTTTGCACTTGTATTAGTGTGGAAAAAACACTTTTCGCACTTGTGTTAGTGTTGAAAAACCACTTTTCGCACTTGTGTTAGTGTTGAAAATCCACTTTTCACACTTGTGTTGGTGCAGGAAACCACTTTTGCACTTGTATTAGTGTGGAAAAAACACTTTTTGCACTTGTGATAGTGTTGAAAAACCACTTTTCGCACTTGTGTTGGTGTTGAAAAACCACTTTTCGCACTTGTGTTGGTGCAGGAAACCACTTTTGCACTTGTATTAGTGTGGAAAAAACACTTTTTGCACTTGTGATAGTGTTGAAAAACCACTTTTCGCACTTGTGTGTGTTGAAAAACCACTTTTCGCACTTGTGTTGGTGCAGGAAACCACTTTTGCACTTGTATTAGTGTGGAAAAAACACTTTTCGCACTTGTGTTAGTGTTGAAAAACCACTTTTCGCACTTGTGTTAGTGTTGAAAATCCACTTTTCGCACTTGTGTTGGTGCAGGAAACCACTTTTGCACTTGTATTAGTGTGGAAAAAACACTTTTTGCACTTGTGATAGTGTTGAAAAACCACTTTTCGCACTTGTGTTGGTGTTGAAAAACCACTTTTCGCACTTGTGTTGGTGCAGGAAACCACTTTTGCACTTGTATTAGTGTGGAAAACACACTTTTCGCACTTGTGTTAGTGTTGAAAAACCACTTTTCGCACTTGTGTTAGTGTTGAAAAACCACTTTTCGCACTTGTGTTGGTGCAGGAAACCACTTTTGCACTTGTATTAGTGTGGAAAAAACACTTTTTGCACTTGTGATAGTGTTGAAAAACCACTTTTCGAACTTGTGTGTGTTGAAAAACCACTTTTCGCACTTGTGTTGGTGCAGGAAACCACTTTTGCACTTGTATTAGTGTGGAAAAAACACTTTTCGCACTTGTGTTAGTGTTGAAAAACCACTTTTCGCACTTGTGTTAGTGTTGAAAATCCACTTTTCGCACTTGTGTTGGTGCAGGAAACCACTTTTGCACTTGTATTAGTGTGGAAAAAACACTTTTTGCACTTGTGATAGTGTTGAAAAACCACTTTTCGCACTTGTGTTGGTGTTGAAAAACCACTTTTCGCACTTGTGTTGGTGCAGGAAACCACTTTTGCATTTGTATTAGTGTGGAAAACACACTTTTCGCACTTGTGTTAGTGTTGAAAAACCACTTTTCGCACTTGTGTTAGTGTTGAAAAACCACTTTTCGCACTTGTGTTGGTGCAGGAAACCACTTTTGCACTTGTATTAGTGTGGAAAAAACACTTTTTGCACTTGTGATAGTGTTGAAAAACCACTTTTCGCACTTGTGTTAGTGTTGAAAAACCACTTTTCGCACTTGTGTTGGTGCAGGAAACCACTTTTGCACTTGTATTAGTGTGGAAAAACCACTTTTCGCACTTGTGTTAGTGTTGAAAAACCACTTTTTGCACTTGTGTTAGTGTTGAAAAACCACTTTTCGCACTTGTGTTTGTGTTGAAAAACCACTTTTCGCACTTGTGTTGGTGCAGGAAACCACTTTTGCACTTGTATTAGTGTGGAAAAAACACTTTTCGCACTTGTGTTAGTGTTGAAAAACCACTTTTCGCACTTGTGTTAGTGTTGAAAAACCACTTTTCGCACTTGTGTTGGTGCAGGAAACCACTTTTGCACTTGTATTAGTGTGGAAAAAACACTTTTTGCACTTGTGATAGTGTTGAAAAACCACTTTTCGCACTTGTGTTAGTGTTGAAAAACCACTTTTCGCACTTGTGTTGGTGCAGGAAACCACTTTTGCACTTGTATTAGTGTGGAAAAACCACTTTTCGCACTTCTGTTAGTGTTGAAAAACCACTTTTCGCATTTGTGTTAGTGTTGAAAACCACTTTTCGCACTTGTGGTGGTGCAGGAAACCACTTTTGCATTTGCATTAGTGTGGAAAAAACCACTTTTCGCACCTGTGTTAGTGTTGAAAAACCACTTTTCGCACTTGTGCTAGTGTTGAAAAACCACTTTTCGCACTTGTGTTGGTGCAGGAAACCACTTTTGCACTTGTATTAGTGTGGAAAAAACACTTTTTGCACTTGTGAAATTGTTGAAAAACCACTTTTCACACTTGTGTTAGTGTTGAAAAAACCACTTTTCACACTTTTGTTAGTGTTGAAAAACCACTTTTCGCACTTGTGATGGTGCAGGAAACCACCTTTGCACTTGTATTAGTGTGGAAAAAACACTTTTTGCACTTGTGATAGTGTTGAAAAACCACTTTTCGCACTTGTGTTGGTGCAGGAAACCACTTTTGCACTTGTATTAGTGTGGCAAAACCACTTTTCGCCGTTGTGTTAGTGTTGAAAAACCACTTTTCGCACTTGTGTTAGTGTTGAAAAACCACTTTTCGCACTTGTGTTAGTGTTGAAAAACCACTTTTCGCACTTGTGTTAGTGTTGAAAAACCACTTTTCGCACTTGTGTTAGTGTTGAAAAACCACTTTTCGCATTGGTGTTGGTGCAGGAAACCACTTTTGCACTTGTATTAGTGTGGAAAAACCACTTTTCGCACTTGTGTTAGTGTTGAAAAACCACTTTTCGCACTTGTGTTAGTGTTGAAAAACCACTTTTCGCACTTGTGTTAGTGTTGAAAAACCACTTTTCGCACTTGTGTTGGTGCAGGAAACCACTTTTGCACTTGTATTAGTGTGGCAAAAACCACTTTTCGCACTTGTGTTGGTGCAGGAAACCACTTTTGCACTTGTATTAGTGTGGAAAACACACTTTTCGCACTTGTGTTAGTGTTGAAAAACCACTTTTCGCACTTGTGTTAGTGTTGAAAAACCACTTTTCGCACTTGTGTTGGTGCAGGAAACCACTTTTGCACTTGTATTAGTGTGGAAAAAACACTTTTTGCACTTGTGATAGTGTTGAAAAACCACTTTTCGCACTTGTGTGTGTTGAAAAACCACTTTTCGCACTTGTGTTGGTGCAGGAAACCACTTTTGCACTTGTATTAGTGTGGAAAAAACACTTTTCGCACTTGTGTTAGTGTTGAAAAACCACTTTTCGCACTTGTGTTAGTGTTGAAAATCCACTTTTCGCACTTGTGTTGGTGCAGGAAACCACTTTTGCACTTGTATTAGTGTGGAAAAAACACTTTTTGCACTTGTGATAGTGTTGAAAAACCACTTTTCGCACTTGTGTTGGTGTTGAAAAACCACTTTTCACACTTGTGTTGGTGCAGGAAACCACTTTTGCACTTGTATTAGTGTGGAAAAAACACTTTTTGCACTTGTGATAGTGTTGAAAAACCACTTTTCGCACTTGTGTGTGTTGAAAAACCACTTTTCGCACTTGTGTTGGTGCAGGAAACCACTTTTGCACTTGTATTAGTGTGGAAAAAACACTTTTCGCACTTGTGTTAGTGTTGAAAAACCACTTTTCGCACTTGTGTTAGTGTTGAAAATCCACTTTTCGCACTTGTGTTGGTGCAGGAAACCACTTTTGCACTTGTATTAGTGTGGAAAAAACACTTTTTGCACTTGTGATAGTGTTGAAAAACCACTTTTCGCACTTGTGTTGGTGTTGAAAAACCACTTTTCGCACTTGTGTTGGTGCAGGAAACCACTTTTGCACTTGTATTAGTGTGGAAAACACACTTTTCGCACTTGTGTTAGTGTTGAAAAACCACTTTTCGCACTTGTGTTAGTGTTGAAAAACCACTTTTCGCACTTGTGTTGGTGCAGGAAACCACTTTTGCACTTGTATTAGTGTGGAAAAAACACTTTTTGCACTTGTGATAGTGTTGAAAAACCACTTTTCGCACTTGTGTGTGTTGAAAAACCACTTTTCGCACTTGTGTTGGTGCAGGAAACCACTTTTGCACTTGTATTAGTGTGGAAAAAACACTTTTCGCACTTGTGTTAGTGTTGAAAAACCACTTTTCGCACTTGTGTTAGTGTTGAAAATCCACTTTTCGCACTTGTGTTGGTGCAGGAAACCACTTTTGCACTTGTATTAGTGTGGAAAAAACACTTTTTGCACTTGTGATAGTGTTGAAAAACCACTTTTCGCACTTGTGTTGGTGTTGAAAAACCACTTTTCGCACTTGTGTTGGTGCAGGAAACCACTTTTGCACTTGTATTAGTGTGGAAAACACACTTTTCGCACTTGTGTTAGTGTTGAAAAACCACTTTTCGCACTTGTGTTAGTGTTGAAAAACTACTTTTCGCACTTGTGTTGGTGCAGGAAACCACTTTTGCACTTGTATTAGTGTGGAAAAAACACTTTTTGCACTTGTGATAGTGTTGAAAAACCACTTTTCGCACTTGTGTTAGTGTTGAAAAACCACTTTTCGCACTTGTGTTGGTGCAGGAAACCACTTTTGCACTTGTATTAGTGTGGAAAAACCACTTTTCGCACTTGTGTTAGTGTTGAAAAACCACTTTTTGCACTTGTGTTAGTGTTGAAAAACCACTTTTCGCACTTGTGTTTGTGTTGAAAAACCACTTTTCGCACTTGTGTTGGTGCAGGAAACCACTTTTGCACTTGTATTAGTGTGGAAAAAACACTTTTCGCACTTGTGTTAGTGTTGAAAAACCACTTTTCGCACTTGTGTTAGTGTTGAAAAACCACTTTTCGCACTTGTGTTGGTGCAGGAAACCACTTTTGCACTTGTATTAGTGTGGAAAAAACACTTTTTGCACTTGTGATAGTGTTGAAAAACCACTTTTCGCACTTGTGTTAGTGTTGAAAAACCACTTTTCGCACTTGTGTTGGTGCAGGAAACCACTTTTGCACTTGTATTAGTGTGGAAAAACCACTTTTCGCACTTCTGTTAGTGTTGAAAAACCACTTTTCGCATTTGTGTTAGTGTTGAAAACCACTTTTCGCACTTGTGGTGGTGCAGGAAACCACTTTTGCATTTGCATTAGTGTGGAAAAAACCACTTTTCGCACCTGTGTTAGTGTTGAAAAACCACTTTTCGCACTTGTGCTAGTGTTGAAAAACCACTTTTCGCACTTGTGTTGGTGCAGGAAACCACTTTTGCACTTGTATTAGTGTGGAAAAAACACTTTTTGCACTTGTGAAATTGTTGAAAAACCACTTTTCACACTTGTGTTAGTGTTGAAAAACCACTTTTCACACTTTTGTTAGTGTTGAAAAACCACTTTTCGCACTTGTGATGGTGCAGGAAACCACCTTTGCACTTGTATTAGTGTGGAAAAAACACTTTTTGCACTTGTGATAGTGTTGAAAAACCACTTTTCGCACTTGTGTTGGTGCAGGAAACCACTTTTGCACTTGTATTAGTGTGGCAAAACCACTTTTCGCCATTGTGTTAGTGTTGAAAAACCACTTTTCACACTTGTGTTAGTGTTGAAAAACCACTTTTCGCACTTGTGTTAGTGTTGAAAAACCACTTTTCGCACTTGTGTTAGTGTTGAAAAACCACTTTTCGCATTGGTGTTGGTGCAGGAAACCACTTTTGCACTTGTATTAGTGTGGAAAAACCACTTTTCGCGCTTGTGTTAGTGTTGAAAAACCACTTTTCGCACTTGTGTTAGTGTTGAAAAACCACTTTTTGCACTTGTGATAGTGTTGAAAAACCACTTTTCGCACTTGTGTTGGTGTTGAAAAACCACTTTTCGCACTTGTGTTGGTGCAGGAAACCACTTTTGCACTTGTATTAGTGTGGAAAAAACACTTTTTGCACTTGTGATAGTGTTGAAAAACCACTTTTCGCACTTGTGTGTGTTGAAAAACCACTTTTCGCACTTGTGTTGGTGCAGGAAACCACTTTTGCACTTGTATTAGTGTGGAAAAAACACTTTTCGCACTTGTGTTAGTGTTGAAAAACCACTTTTCGCACTTGTGTTAGTGTTGAAAATCCACTTTTCGCACTTGTGTTGGTGCAGGAAACCACTTTTGCACTTGTATTAGTGTGGAAAAAACACTTTTTGCACTTGTGATAGTGTTGAAAAACCACTTTTCGCACTTGTGTTGGTGTTGAAAAACCACTTTTCGCACTTGTGTTGGTGCAGGAAACCACTTTTGCACTTGTATTAGTGTGGAAAACACACTTTTCGCACTTGTGTTAGTGTTGAAAAACCACTTTTCGCACTTGTGTTAGTGTTGAAAAACCACTTTTCGCACTTGTGTTGGTGCAGGAAACCACTTTTGCACTTGTATTAGTGTGGAAAAAACACTTTTTGCACTTGTGATAGTGTTGAAAAACCACTTTTCGAACTTGTGTGTGTTGAAAAACCACTTTTCGCACTTGTGTTGGTGCAGGAAACCACTTTTGCACTTGTATTAGTGTGGAAAAAACACTTTTCGCACTTGTGTTAGTGTTGAAAAACCACTTTTCGCACTTGTGTTAGTGTTGAAAATCCACTTTTCGCACTTGTGTTGGTGCAGGAAACCACTTTTGCACTTGTATTAGTGTGGAAAAAACACTTTTTGCACTTGTGATAGTGTTGAAAAACCACTTTTCGCACTTGTGTTGGTGTTGAAAAACCACTTTTCGCACTTGTGTTGGTGCAGGAAACCACTTTTGCATTTGTATTAGTGTGGAAAACACACTTTTCGCACTTGTGTTAGTGTTGAAAAACCACTTTTCGCACTTGTGTTAGTGTTGAAAAACCACTTTTCGCACTTGTGTTGGTGCAGGAAACCACTTTTGCACTTGTATTAGTGTGGAAAAAACACTTTTTGCACTTGTGATAGTGTTGAAAAACCACTTTTCGCACTTGTGTTAGTGTTGAAAAACCACTTTTCGCACTTGTGTTGGTGCAGGAAACCACTTTTGCACTTGTATTAGTGTGGAAAAACCACTTTTCGCACTTGTGTTAGTGTTGAAAAACCACTTTTTGCACTTGTGTTAGTGTTGAAAAACCACTTTTCGCACTTGTGTTTGTGTTGAAAAACCACTTTTCGCACTTGTGTTGGTGCAGGAAACCACTTTTGCACTTGTATTAGTGTGGAAAAAACACTTTTCGCACTTGTGTTAGTGTTGAAAAACCACTTTTCGCACTTGTGTTAGTGTTGAAAAACCACTTTTCGCACTTGTGTTGGTGCAGGAAACCACTTTTGCACTTGTATTAGTGTGGAAAAAACACTTTTTGCACTTGTGATAGTGTTGAAAAACCACTTTTCGCACTTGTGTTAGTGTTGAAAAACCACTTTTCGCACTTGTGTTGGTGCAGGAAACCACTTTTGCACTTGTATTAGTGTGGAAAAACCACTTTTCGCACTTCTGTTAGTGTTGAAAAACCACTTTTCGCATTTGTGTTAGTGTTGAAAACCACTTTTCGCACTTGTGGTGGTGCAGGAAACCACTTTTGCATTTGCATTAGTGTGGAAAAAACCACTTTTCGCACCTGTGTTAGTGTTGAAAAACCACTTTTCGCACTTGTGCTAGTGTTGAAAAACCACTTTTCGCACTTGTGTTGGTGCAGGAAACCACTTTTGCACTTGTATTAGTGTGGAAAAAACACTTTTTGCACTTGTGAAATTGTTGAAAAACCACTTTTCACACTTGTGTTAGTGTTGAAAAACCACTTTTCACACTTTTGTTAGTGTTGAAAAACCACTTTTCGCACTTGTGATGGTGCAGGAAACCACCTTTGCACTTGTATTAGTGTGGAAAAAACACTTTTTGCACTTGTGATAGTGTTGAAAAACCACTTTTCGCACTTGTGTTGGTGCAGGAAACCACTTTTGCACTTGTATTAGTGTGGCAAAACCACTTTTCGCCGTTGTGTTAGTGTTGAAAAACCACTTTTCGCACTTGTGTTAGTGTTGAAAAACCACTTTTCGCACTTGTGTTAGTGTTGAAAAACCACTTTTCGCACTTGTGTTAGTGTTGAAAAACCACTTTTCGCACTTGTGTTAGTGTTGAAAAACCACTTTTCGCATTGGTGTTGGTGCAGGAAACCACTTTTGCACTTGTATTAGTGTGGAAAAACCACTTTTCGCACTTGTGTTAGTGTTGAAAAACCACTTTTCGCACTTGTGTTAGTGTTGAAAAACCACTTTTCGCACTTGTGTTAGTGTTGAAAAACCACTTTTCGCACTTGTGTTGGTGCAGGAAACCACTTTTGCACTTGTATTAGTGTGGCAAAAACCACTTTTCGCACTTGTGTTGGTGCAGGAAACCACTTTTGCACTTGTATTAGTGTGGAAAACACACTTTTCGCACTTGTGTTAGTGTTGAAAAACCACTTTTCGCACTTGTGTTAGTGTTGAAAAACCACTTTTCGCACTTGTGTTGGTGCAGGAAACCACTTTTGCACTTGTATTAGTGTGGAAAAAACACTTTTTGCACTTGTGATAGTGTTGAAAAACCACTTTTCGCACTTGTGTGTGTTGAAAAACCACTTTTCGCACTTGTGTTGGTGCAGGAAACCACTTTTGCACTTGTATTAGTGTGGAAAAAACACTTTTCGCACTTGTGTTAGTGTTGAAAAACCACTTTTCGCACTTGTGTTAGTGTTGAAAATCCACTTTTCGCACTTGTGTTGGTGCAGGAAACCACTTTTGCACTTGTATTAGTGTGGAAAAAACACTTTTTGCACTTGTGATAGTGTTGAAAAACCACTTTTCGCACTTGTGTTGGTGTTGAAAAACCACTTTTCACACTTGTGTTGGTGCAGGAAACCACTTTTGCACTTGTATTAGTGTGGAAAAAACACTTTTTGCACTTGTGATAGTGTTGAAAAACCACTTTTCGCACTTGTGTGTGTTGAAAAACCACTTTTCGCACTTGTGTTGGTGCAGGAAACCACTTTTGCACTTGTATTAGTGTGGAAAAAACACTTTTCGCACTTGTGTTAGTGTTGAAAAACCACTTTTCGCACTTGTGTTAGTGTTGAAAATCCACTTTTCGCACTTGTGTTGGTGCAGGAAACCACTTTTGCACTTGTATTAGTGTGGAAAAAACACTTTTTGCACTTGTGATAGTGTTGAAAAACCACTTTTCGCACTTGTGTTGGTGTTGAAAAACCACTTTTCGCACTTGTGTTGGTGCAGGAAACCACTTTTGCACTTGTATTAGTGTGGAAAACACACTTTTCGCACTTGTGTTAGTGTTGAAAAACCACTTTTCGCACTTGTGTTAGTGTTGAAAAACCACTTTTCGCACTTGTGTTGGTGCAGGAAACCACTTTTGCACTTGTATTAGTGTGGAAAAAACACTTTTTGCACTTGTGATAGTGTTGAAAAACCACTTTTCGCACTTGTGTGTGTTGAAAAACCACTTTTCGCACTTGTGTTGGTGCAGGAAACCACTTTTGCACTTGTATTAGTGTGGAAAAAACACTTTTCGCACTTGTGTTAGTGTTGAAAAACCACTTTTCGCACTTGTGTTAGTGTTGAAAATCCACTTTTCGCACTTGTGTTGGTGCAGGAAACCACTTTTGCACTTGTATTAGTGTGGAAAAAACACTTTTTGCACTTGTGATAGTGTTGAAAAACCACTTTTCGCACTTGTGTTGGTGTTGAAAAACCACTTTTCGCACTTGTGTTGGTGCAGGAAACCACTTTTGCACTTGTATTAGTGTGGAAAACACACTTTTCGCACTTGTGTTAGTGTTGAAAAACCACTTTTCGCACTTGTGTTAGTGTTGAAAAACTACTTTTCGCACTTGTGTTGGTGCAGGAAACCACTTTTGCACTTGTATTAGTGTGGAAAAAACACTTTTTGCACTTGTGATAGTGTTGAAAAACCACTTTTCGCACTTGTGTTAGTGTTGAAAAACCACTTTTCGCACTTGTGTTGGTGCAGGAAACCACTTTTGCACTTGTATTAGTGTGGAAAAACCACTTTTCGCACTTGTGTTAGTGTTGAAAAACCACTTTTTGCACTTGTGTTAGTGTTGAAAAACCACTTTTCGCACTTGTGTTTGTGTTGAAAAACCACTTTTCGCACTTGTGTTGGTGCAGGAAACCACTTTTGCACTTGTATTAGTGTGGAAAAAACACTTTTCGCACTTGTGTTAGTGTTGAAAAACCACTTTTCGCACTTGTGTTAGTGTTGAAAAACCACTTTTCGCACTTGTGTTGGTGCAGGAAACCACTTTTGCACTTGTATTAGTGTGGAAAAAACACTTTTTGCACTTGTGATAGTGTTGAAAAACCACTTTTCGCACTTGTGTTAGTGTTGAAAAACCACTTTTCGCACTTGTGTTGGTGCAGGAAACCACTTTTGCACTTGTATTAGTGTGGAAAAACCACTTTTCGCACTTCTGTTAGTGTTGAAAAACCACTTTTCGCATTTGTGTTAGTGTTGAAAACCACTTTTCGCACTTGTGGTGGTGCAGGAAACCACTTTTGCATTTGCATTAGTGTGGAAAAAACCACTTTTCGCACCTGTGTTAGTGTTGAAAAACCACTTTTCGCACTTGTGCTAGTGTTGAAAAACCACTTTTCGCACTTGTGTTGGTGCAGGAAACCACTTTTGCACTTGTATTAGTGTGGAAAAAACACTTTTTGCACTTGTGAAATTGTTGAAAAACCACTTTTCACACTTGTGTTAGTGTTGAAAAACCACTTTTCACACTTTTGTTAGTGTTGAAAAACCACTTTTCGCACTTGTGATGGTGCAGGAAACCACCTTTGCACTTGTATTAGTGTGGAAAAAACACTTTTTGCACTTGTGATAGTGTTGAAAAACCACTTTTCGCACTTGTGTTGGTGCAGGAAACCACTTTTGCACTTGTATTAGTGTGGCAAAACCACTTTTCGCCATTGTGTTAGTGTTGAAAAACCACTTTTCACACTTGTGTTAGTGTTGAAAAACCACTTTTCGCACTTGTGTTAGTGTTGAAAAACCACTTTTCGCACTTGTGTTAGTGTTGAAAAACCACTTTTCGCATTGGTGTTGGTGCAGGAAACCACTTTTGCACTTGTATTAGTGTGGAAAAACCACTTTTCGCGCTTGTGTTAGTGTTGAAAAACCACTTTTCGCACTTGTGTTAGTGTTGAAAAACCACTTTTCGCACTTGTGTTAGTGTTGAAAAACCACTTTTCGCACTTGTGTTGGTGCAGGAAACCACTTTTGCACTTGTATTAGTGTGGCAAAAAACACTTTTCGCACTTGTGTTAGGTTTGAAAAACCACTTTTCGCACTTGTGTTAGTGTTGAAAAACCACTTTTCGCACTTGTGTTGGTGCAGGAAACCACTTTTGCACTTGTATTAGTGTGGAAAACACACTTTTCACACTTGTGTTAGTGTTGAAAAACCACTTTTCGCACTTGTGTTAGTGTTGAAAAACCACTTTTCGCACTTGCGTTGGTGCAGGAAACCACTTTTGCACTTGTATAGTGTGGAAAAAACACTTTTTGCACTTGTGATAGTGTTGAAAAACCACTTTTCGCACTTGTGTTAGTGTTTAAAAACCACTTTTCGCACTTGTGTTGGTGCAGGAAAACCACTTTTGCACTTGTATTAGTGTGGAAAAACCACTTTTCGCACTTGTGTTAGTGTTGAAAAACCACTTTTCGCACTTGTGTTAGTGTTGAAAAACCACTTTTCGCACTTGTGTTTGTGTTGAAAAACCACTTTTCGCACTTGTGTTGGTGCAGGAAACCACTTTTGCACTTGTATTAGTGTGGAAAAAACACTTTTCGCACTTGTGTTAGTGTTGAAAAACCACTTTTCGCACTTGTGTTAGTGTTGAAAAACCACTTTTCGCACTTGTGTTGGTGCAGGAAACCACTTTTGCACTTGTATTAGTGTGGAAAAAACACTTTTTGCACTTGTTGTAGTGTTGAAAAACCACTTTTTGCACTTGTGTTAGTGTTGAAAAACCACTTTTCGCACTTGTGTTGGTGCAGGAAACCACGTTTGCACTTGTATTAGTGTGGAAAAACCACTTTGCGCACTTGTGTTAGTGTTGAAAAACCACTTTTTGCACTTGTGTTAGTGTTGAAAAACCACTTTTCGCACTTGTGTTGGTGCAGGAAACCACTTTTGCACTTGTATTAGTGTGGAAAAAACACTTTTCGCACTTGTGTTAGTGTTGAAAAACCACTTTTCGCACTTGTGTTAGTGTTGAAAAACCACTTTTCGCACTTGTGTTGGTGCAGGAAACCACTTTTGCACTTGTATTAGTGTGGAAAAAACACTTTTTGCACTTGTGATAGTGTTGAAAAACCACTTTTCGCACTTGTGTTAGTGTTGAAAAACCACTTTTCGCACTTGTGTTGGTGCAGGAAACCACTTTTGCACTTGTATTAGTGTGGAAAAACCACTTTTCGCACTTGTGTTAGTGTTGAAAAACCACTTTTCGCATTTGTGTTAGTGTTGAAAACCACTTTTCGCACTTGTGGTGGTGCAGGAAACCACTTTTGCATTTGCATTAGTGTGGAAAAAACCACTTTTCGCACCTGTGTTAGTGTTGAAAAACCACTTTTCGCACTTGTGCTAGTGTTGAAAAACCACTTTTCGCACTTGTGTTGGTGCAGGAAACCACTTTTGCACTTGTATTAGTGTGGAAAAAACACTTTTTGCACTTGTGATAGTGTTGAAAAACCACTTTTCACACATGTGTTAGTGTTGAAAAACCACTTTTCACACTTTTGTTAGTGTTGAAAAACCACTTTTCGCACTTGTGATGGTGCAGGAAACCACCTTTGCACTTGTATTAGTGTGGAAAAAACACTTTTTGAACTTGTGATAGTGTTGAAAAACCACTTTTCGCACTTGTGTTAGTGTTGAAAAACCACTTTTCGCACTTGTGTTGGTGCAGGAAACCACTTTTGCACTTGTATTAGTGTGGCAAAACCACTTTTCGCCGTTGTGTTAGTGTTGAAAAACCACTTTTCGCACTTGTGTTAGTGTTGAAAAACCACTTTTCGCACTTGTGTTAGTGTTGAAAAACCACTTTTCGCACTTGTGTTAGTGTTGAAAAACCACTTTTCGCATTGGTGTTGGTGCAGGAAACCACTTTTGCACTTGTATTAGTGTGGAAAAACCACTTTTCGCACTTGTGTTAGTGTTGAAAAACCACTTTTCGCACTTGTGTTAGTGTTGAAAAACCACTTTTCGCACTTGTGTTAGTGTTGAAAAACCACTTTTCGCACTTGTGTTGGTGCAGGAAACCACTTTTGCACTTGTATTAGTGTGGCAAAAAACACTTTTCGCACTTGTGTTAGGTTTGAAAAACCACTTTTCGCACTTGTGTTAGTGTTGAAAAACCACTTTTCGCACTTGTGTTGGTGCAGGAAACCACTTTTGCACTTGTATTAGTGTGGAAAACACACTTTTCGCACTTGTGTTAGTGTTGAAAAACCACTTTTCGCACTTGTGTTAGTGTTGAAAAACCACTTTTCGCACTTGCGTTGGTGCAGGAAACCACTTTTGCACTTGTATTAGTGTGGAAAAAACACTTTTTGCACTTGTGATAGTGTTGAAAAACCACTTTTCGCACTTGTGTTAGTGTTTAAAAACCACTTTTCGCACTTGTGTTGGTGCAGGAAAACCACTTTTGCACTTGTATTAGTGTGGAAAAACCACTTTTCGCACTTGTGTTAGTGTTGAAAAACCACTTTTCGCACTTGTGTTAGTGTTGAAAAACCACTTTTCGCACTTGTGTTTGTGTTGAAAAACCACTTTTCGCACTTGTGTTGGTGCAGGAAACCACTTTTGCACTTGTATTAGTGTGGAAAAAACACTTTTCGCACTTGTGTTAGTGTTGAAAAACCACTTTTCGCACTTGTGTTAGTGTTGAAAAACCACTTTTCGCACTTGTGTTGGTGCAGGAAACCACTTTTGCACTTGTATTAGTGTGGAAAAAACACTTTTTGCACTTGTGGTAGTGTTGAAAAACCACTTTTTGCACTTGTGTTAGTGTTGAAAAACCACTTTTCGCACTTGTGTTGGTGCAGGAAACCACGTTTGCACTTGTATTAGTGTGGAAAAACCACTTTGCGCACTTGTGATAGTGTTGAAAAACCACTTTTTGCACTTGTGTTAGTGTTGAAAAACCACTTTTCGCACTTGTGTTAGTGTTGAAAATCCACTTTTCGCACTTGTGTTGGTGCAGGAAACCACTTTTGCACTTGTATTAGTGTGGAAAAAACACTTTTTGCACTTGTGATAGTGTTGAAAAACCACTTTTCGCACTTGTGTTGGTGTTGAAAAACCACTTTTCGCACTTGTGTTGGTGCAGGAAACCACTTTTGCACTTGTATTAGTGTGGAAAACACACTTTTCGCACTTGTGTTAGTGTTGAAAAACCACTTTTCGCACTTGTGTTAGTGTTGAAAAACCACTTTTCGCACTTGTGTTGGTGCAGGAAACCACTTTTGCACTTGTATTAGTGTGGAAAAAACACTTTTTGCACTTGTGATAGTGTTGAAAAACCACTTTTCGCACTTGTGTGTGTTGAAAAACCACTTTTCGCACTTGTGTTGGTGCAGGAAACCACTTTTGCACTTGTATTAGTGTGGAAAAAACACTTTTCGCACTTGTGTTAGTGTTGAAAAACCACTTTTCGCACTTGTGTTAGTGTTGAAAATCCACTTTTCGCACTTGTGTTGGTGCAGGAAACCACTTTTGCACTTGTATTAGTGTGGAAAAAACACTTTTTGCACTTGTGATAGTGTTGAAAAACCACTTTTCGCACTTGTGTTGGTGTTGAAAAACCACTTTTCGCACTTGTGTTGGTGCAGGAAACCACTTTTGCACTTGTATTAGTGTGGAAAACACACTTTTCGCACTTGTGTTAGTGTTGAAAAACCACTTTTCGCACTTGTGTTAGTGTTGAAAAACTACTTTTCGCACTTGTGTTGGTGCAGGAAACCACTTTTGCACTTGTATTAGTGTGGAAAAAACACTTTTTGCACTTGTGATAGTGTTGAAAAACCACTTTTCGCACTTGTGTTAGTGTTGAAAAACCACTTTTCGCACTTGTGTTGGTGCAGGAAACCACTTTTGCACTTGTATTAGTGTGGCAAAAAACACTTTTCGCACTTGTGTTAGGTTTGAAAAACCACTTTTCGCACTTGTGTTAGTGTTGAAAAACCACTTTTCGCACTTGTGTTGGTGCAGGAAACCACTTTTGCACTTGTATTAGTGTGGAAAACACACTTTTCACACTTGTGTTAGTGTTGAAAAACCACTTTTCGCACTTGTGTTAGTGTTGAAAAACCACTTTTCGCACTTGCGTTGGTGCAGGAAACCACTTTTGCACTTGTATAGTGTGGAAAAAACACTTTTTGCACTTGTGATAGTGTTGAAAAACCACTTTTCGCACTTGTGTTAGTGTTTAAAAACCACTTTTCGCACTTGTGTTGGTGCAGGAAAACCACTTTTGCACTTGTATTAGTGTGGAAAAACCACTTTTCGCACTTGTGTTAGTGTTGAAAAACCACTTTTCGCACTTGTGTTAGTGTTGAAAAACCACTTTTCGCACTTGTGTTTGTGTTGAAAAACCACTTTTCGCACTTGTGTTGGTGCAGGAAACCACTTTTGCACTTGTATTAGTGTGGAAAAAACACTTTTCGCACTTGTGTTAGTGTTGAAAAACCACTTTTCGCACTTGTGTTAGTGTTGAAAAACCACTTTTCGCACTTGTGTTGGTGCAGGAAACCACTTTTGCACTTGTATTAGTGTGGAAAAAACACTTTTTGCACTTGTGGTAGTGTTGAAAAACCACTTTTTGCACTTGTGTTAGTGTTGAAAAACCACTTTTCGCACTTGTGTTGGTGCAGGAAACCACGTTTGCACTTGTATTAGTGTGGAAAAACCACTTTGCGCACTTGTGTTAGTGTTGAAAAACCACTTTTTGCACTTGTGTTAGTGTTGAAAAACCACTTTTCGCACTTGTGTTGGTGCAGGAAACCACTTTTGCACTTGTATTAGTGTGGAAAAAACACTTTTCGCACTTGTGTTAGTGTTGAAAAACCACTTTTCGCACTTGTGTTAGTGTTGAAAAACCACTTTTCGCACTTGTGTTGGTGCAGGAAACCACTTTTGCACTTGTATTAGTGTGGAAAAAACACTTTTTGCACTTGTGATAGTGTTGAAAAACCACTTTTCGCACTTGTGTTAGTGTTGAAAAACCACTTTTCGCACTTGTGTTGGTGCAGGAAACCACTTTTGCACTTGTATTAGTGTGGAAAAACCACTTTTCGCACTTGTGTTAGTGTTGAAAAACCACTTTTCGCATTTGTGTTAGTGTTGAAAACCACTTTTCGCACTTGTGGTGGTGCAGGAAACCACTTTTGCATTTGCATTAGTGTGGAAAAAACCACTTTTCGCACCTGTGTTAGTGTTGAAAAACCACTTTTCGCACTTGTGCTAGTGTTGAAAAACCACTTTTCGCACTTGTGTTGGTGCAGGAAACCACTTTTGCACTTGTATTAGTGTGGAAAAAACACTTTTTGCACTTGTGATAGTGTTGAAAAACCACTTTTCACACATGTGTTAGTGTTGAAAAACCACTTTTCACACTTTTGTTAGTGTTGAAAAACCACTTTTCGCACTTGTGATGGTGCAGGAAACCACCTTTGCACTTGTATTAGTGTGGAAAAAACACTTTTTGCACTTGTGATAGTGTTGAAAAACCACTTTTCGCACTTGTGTTAGTGTTGAAAAACCACTTTTCGCACTTGTGTTGGTGCAGGAAACCACTTTTGCACTTGTATTAGTGTGGCAAAACCACTTTTCGCCGTTGTGTTAGTGTTGAAAAACCACTTTTCGCACTTGTGTTAGTGTTGAAAAACCACTTTTCGCACTTGTGTTAGTGTTGAAAAACCACTTTTCGCACTTGTGTTAGTGTTGAAAAACCACTTTTCGCATTGGTGTTGGTGCAGGAAACCACTTTTGCACTTGTATTAGTGTGGAAAAACCACTTTTCGCACTTGTGTTAGTGTTGAAAAACCACTTTTCGCACTTGTGTTAGTGTTGAAAAACCACTTTTCGCACTTGTGTTAGTGTTGAAAAACCACTTTTCGCACTTGTGTTGGTGCAGGAAACCACTTTTGCACTTGTATTAGTGTGGCAAAAAACACTTTTCGCACTTGTGTTAGGTTTGAAAAACCACTTTTCGCACTTGTGTTAGTGTTGAAAAACCACTTTTCGCACTTGTGTTGGTGCAGGAAACCACTTTTGCACTTGTATTAGTGTGGAAAACACACTTTTCGCACTTGTGTTAGTGTTGAAAAACCACTTTTCGCACTTGTGTTAGTGTTGAAAAACCACTTTTCGCACTTGCGTTGGTGCAGGAAACCACTTTTGCACTTGTATTAGTGTGGAAAAAACACTTTTTGCACTTGTGATAGTGTTGAAAAACCACTTTTCGCACTTGTGTTAGTGTTTAAAAACCACTTTTCGCACTTGTGTTGGTGCAGGAAAACCACTTTTGCACTTGTATTAGTGTGGAAAAACCACTTTTCGCACTTGTGTTAGTGTTGAAAAACCACTTTTCGCACTTGTGTTAGTGTTGAAAAACCACTTTTCGCACTTGTGTTTGTGTTGAAAAACCACTTTTCGCACTTGTGTTGGTGCAGGAAACCACTTTTGCACTTGTATTAGTGTGGAAAAAACACTTTTCGCACTTGTGTTAGTGTTGAAAAACCACTTTTCGCACTTGTGTTAGTGTTGAAAAACCACTTTTCGCACTTGTGTTGGTGCAGGAAACCACTTTTGCACTTGTATTAGTGTGGAAAAAACACTTTTTGCACTTGTGGTAGTGTTGAAAAACCACTTTTTGCACTTGTGTTAGTGTTGAAAAACCACTTTTCGCACTTGTGTTGGTGCAGGAAACCACGTTTGCACTTGTATTAGTGTGGAAAAACCACTTTGCGCACTTGTGATAGTGTTGAAAAACCACTTTTTGCACTTGTGTTAGTGTTGAAAAACCACTTTTCGCACTTGTGTTAGTGTTGAAAATCCACTTTTCGCACTTGTGTTGGTGCAGGAAACCACTTTTGCACTTGTATTAGTGTGGAAAAAACACTTTTTGCACTTGTGATAGTGTTGAAAAACCACTTTTCGCACTTGTGTTGGTGTTGAAAAACCACTTTTCGCACTTGTGTTGGTGCAGGAAACCACTTTTGCACTTGTATTAGTGTGGAAAACACACTTTTCGCACTTGTGTTAGTGTTGAAAAACCACTTTTCGCACTTGTGTTAGTGTTGAAAAACCACTTTTCGCACTTGTGTTGGTGCAGGAAACCACTTTTGCACTTGTATTAGTGTGGAAAAAACACTTTTTGCACTTGTGATAGTGTTGAAAAACCACTTTTCGCACTTGTGTGTGTTGAAAAACCACTTTTCGCACTTGTGTTGGTGCAGGAAACCACTTTTGCACTTGTATTAGTGTGGAAAAAACACTTTTCGCACTTGTGTTAGTGTTGAAAAACCACTTTTCGCACTTGTGTTAGTGTTGAAAATCCACTTTTCGCACTTGTGTTGGTGCAGGAAACCACTTTTGCACTTGTATTAGTGTGGAAAAAACACTTTTTGCACTTGTGATAGTGTTGATAAACCACTTTTCGCACTTGTGTTGGTGTTGAAAAACCACTTTTCGCACTTGTGTTGGTGCAGGAAACCACTTTTGCACTTGTATTAGTGTGGAAAACACACTTTTCGCACTTGTGTTAGTGTTGAAAAACCACTTTTCGCACTTGTGTTAGTGTTGAAAAACTACTTTTCGCACTTGTGTTGGTGCAGGAAACCACTTTTGCACTTGTATTAGTGTGGAAAAAACACTTTTTGCACTTGTGATAGTGTTGAAAAACCACTTTTCGCACTTGTGTTAGTGTTGAAAAACCACTTTTCGCACTTGTGTTGGTGCAGGAAACCACTTTTGCACTTGTATTAGTGTGGAAAAACCACTTTTCGCACTTGTGTTAGTGTTGAAAAACCACTTTTTGCACTTGTGTTAGTGTTGAAAAACCACTTTTCGCACTTGTGTTTGTGTTGAAAAACCACTTTTCGCACTTGTGTTGGTGCAGGAAACCACTTTTGCACTTGTATTAGTGTGGAAAAAACACTTTTCGCACTTGTGTTAGTGTTGAAAAACCACTTTTCGCACTTGTGTTAGTGTTGAAAAACCACTTTTCGCACTTGTGTTGGTGCAGGAAACCACTTTTGCACTTGTATTAGTGTGGAAAAAACACTTTTTGCACTTGTGATAGTGTTGAAAAACCACTTTTCGCACTTGTGTTAGTGTTGAAAAACCACTTTTCGCACTTGTGTTGGTGCAGGAAACCACTTTTGCACTTGTATTAGTGTGGAAAAACCACTTTTCGCACTTCTGTTAGTGTTGAAAAACCACTTTTCGCATTTGTGTTAGTGTTGAAAACCACTTTTCGCACTTGTGGTGGTGCAGGAAACCACTTTTGCATTTGCATTAGTGTGGAAAAAACCACTTTTCGCACCTGTGTTAGTGTTGAAAAACCACTTTTCGCACTTGTGCTAGTGTTGAAAAACCACTTTTCGCACTTGTGTTGGTGCAGGAAACCACTTTTGCACTTGTATTAGTGTGGAAAAAACACTTTTTGCACTTGTGAAATTGTTGAAAAACCACTTTTCACACTTGTGTTAGTGTTGAAAAACCACTTTTCACACTTTTGTTAGTGTTGAAAAACCACTTTTCGCACTTGTGATGGTGCAGGAAACCACCTTTGCACTTGTATTAGTGTGGAAAAAACACTTTTTGCACTTGTGATAGTGTTGAAAAACCACTTTTCGCACTTGTGTTGGTGCAGGAAACCACTTTTGCACTTGTAATAGTGTGGCAAAACCACTTTTCGCCATTGTGTTAGTGTTGAAAAACCACTTTTCACACTTGTGTTAGTGTTGAAAAACCACTTTTCGCACTTGTGTTAGTGTTGAAAAACCACTTTTCGCACTTGTGTTAGTGTTGAAAAACCACTTTTCGCATTGGTGTTGGTGCAGGAAACCACTTTTGCACTTGTATTAGTGTGGAAAAACCACTTTTCGCACTTGTGTTAGTGTTGAAAAACCACTTTTCGCACTTGTGTTAGTGTTGAAAAACCACTTTTCGCACTTGTGTTAGTGTTGAAAAACCACTTTTCGCACTTGTGTTGGTGCAGGAAACCACTTTTGCACTTGTATTAGTGTGGCAAAAAACACTTTTCGCACTTGTGTTAGGTTTGAAAAACCACTTTTCGCACTTGTGTTAGTGTTGAAAAACCACTTTTCGCACTTGTGTTGGTGCAGGAAACCACTTTTGCACTTGTATTAGTGTGGAAAACACACTTTTCACACTTGTGTTAGTGTTGAAAAACCACTTTTCGCACTTGTGTTAGTGTTGAAAAACCACTTTTCGCACTTGCGTTGGTGCAGGAAACCACTTTTGCACTTGTATAGTGTGGAAAAAACACTTTTTGCACTTGTGATAGTGTTGAAAAACCACTTTTCGCACTTGTGTTAGTGTTTAAAAACCACTTTTCGCACTTGTGTTGGTGCAGGAAAACCACTTTTGCACTTGTATTAGTGTGGAAAAACCACTTTTCGCACTTGTGTTAGTGTTGAAAAACCACTTTTCGCACTTGTGTTAGTGTTGAAAAACCACTTTTCGCACTTGTGTTTGTGTTGAAAAACCACTTTTCGCACTTGTGTTGGTGCAGGAAACCACTTTTGCACTTGTATTAGTGTGGAAAAAACACTTTTCGCACTTGTGTTAGTGTTGAAAAACCACTTTTCGCACTTGTGTTAGTGTTGAAAAACCACTTTTCGCACTTGTGTTGGTGCAGGAAACCACTTTTGCACTTGTATTAGTGTGGAAAAAACACTTTTTGCACTTGTGGTAGTGTTGAAAAACCACTTTTTGCACTTGTGTTAGTGTTGAAAAACCACTTTTCGCACTTGTGTTGGTGCAGGAAACCACGTTTGCACTTGTATTAGTGTGGAAAAACCACTTTGCGCACTTGTGTTAGTGTTGAAAAACCACTTTTTGCACTTGTGTTAGTGTTGAAAAACCACTTTTCGCACTTGTGTTGGTGCAGGAAACCACTTTTGCACTTGTATTAGTGTGGAAAAAACACTTTTCGCACTTGTGTTAGTGTTGAAAAACCACTTTTCGCACTTGTGTTAGTGTTGAAAAACCACTTTTCGCACTTGTGTTGGTGCAGGAAACCACTTTTGCACTTGTATTAGTGTGGAAAAAACACTTTTTGCACTTGTGATAGTGTTGAAAAACCACTTTTCGCACTTGTGTTAGTGTTGAAAAACCACTTTTCGCACTTGTGTTGGTGCAGGAAACCACTTTTGCACTTGTATTAGTGTGGAAAAACCACTTTTCGCACTTGTGTTAGTGTTGAAAAACCACTTTTCGCATTTGTGTTAGTGTTGAAAACCACTTTTCGCACTTGTGGTGGTGCAGGAAACCACTTTTGCATTTGCATTAGTGTGGAAAAAACCACTTTTCGCACCTGTGTTAGTGTTGAAAAACCACTTTTCGCACTTGTGCTAGTGTTGAAAAACCACTTTTCGCACTTGTGTTGGTGCAGGAAACCACTTTTGCACTTGTATTAGTGTGGAAAAAACACTTTTTGCACTTGTGATAGTGTTGAAAAACCACTTTTCACACATGTGTTAGTGTTGAAAAACCACTTTTCACACTTTTGTTAGTGTTGAAAAACCACTTTTCGCACTTGTGATGGTGCAGGAAACCACCTTTGCACTTGTATTAGTGTGGAAAAAACACTTTTTGCACTTGTGATAGTGTTGAAAAACCACTTTTCGCACTTGTGTTAGTGTTGAAAAACCACTTTTCGCACTTGTGTTGGTGCAGGAAACCACTTTTGCACTTGTATTAGTGTGGCAAAACCACTTTTCGCCGTTGTGTTAGTGTTGAAAAACCACTTTTCGCACTTGTGTTAGTGTTGAAAAACCACTTTTCGCACTTGTGTTAGTGTTGAAAAACCACTTTTCGCACTTGTGTTAGTGTTGAAAAACCACTTTTCGCATTGGTGTTGGTGCAGGAAACCACTTTTGCACTTGTATTAGTGTGGAAAAACCACTTTTCGCACTTGTGTTAGTGTTGAAAAACCACTTTTCGCACTTGTGTTAGTGTTGAAAAACCACTTTTCGCACTTGTGTTAGTGTTGAAAAACCACTTTTCGCACTTGTGTTGGTGCAGGAAACCACTTTTGCACTTGTATTAGTGTGGCAAAAAACACTTTTCGCACTTGTGTTAGGTTTGAAAAACCACTTTTCGCACTTGTGTTAGTGTTGAAAAACCACTTTTCGCACTTGTGTTGGTGCAGGAAACCACTTTTGCACTTGTATTAGTGTGGAAAACACACTTTTCGCACTTGTGTTAGTGTTGAAAAACCACTTTTCGCACTTGTGTTAGTGTTGAAAAACCACTTTTCGCACTTGCGTTGGTGCAGGAAACCACTTTTGCACTTGTATTAGTGTGGAAAAAACACTTTTTGCACTTGTGATAGTGTTGAAAAACCACTTTTCGCACTTGTGTTAGTGTTTAAAAACCACTTTTCGCACTTGTGTTGGTGCAGGAAAACCACTTTTGCACTTGTATTAGTGTGGAAAAACCACTTTTCGCACTTGTGTTAGTGTTGAAAAACCACTTTTCGCACTTGTGTTAGTGTTGAAAAACCACTTTTCGCACTTGTGTTTGTGTTGAAAAACCACTTTTCGCACTTGTGTTGGTGCAGGAAACCACTTTTGCACTTGTATTAGTGTGGAAAAAACACTTTTCGCACTTGTGTTAGTGTTGAAAAACCACTTTTCGCACTTGTGTTAGTGTTGAAAAACCACTTTTCGCACTTGTGTTGGTGCAGGAAACCACTTTTGCACTTGTATTAGTGTGGAAAAAACACTTTTTGCACTTGTGGTAGTGTTGAAAAACCACTTTTTGCACTTGTGTTAGTGTTGAAAAACCACTTTTCGCACTTGTGTTGGTGCAGGAAACCACGTTTGCACTTGTATTAGTGTGGAAAAACCACTTTGCGCACTTGTGATAGTGTTGAAAAACCACTTTTTGCACTTGTGTTAGTGTTGAAAAACCACTTTTCGCACTTGTGTTAGGTTTGAAAAACCACTTTTCGCACTTGTGTTAGTGTTGAAAAACCACTTTTCGCACTTGTGTTGGTGCAGGAAACCACTTTTGCACTTGTATTAGTGTGGAAAACACACTTTTCGCACTTGTGTTAGTGTTGAAAAACCACTTTTCGCACTTGTGTTAGTGTTGAAAAACCACTTTTCGCACTTGCGTTGGTGCAGGAAACCACTTTTGCACTTGTATAGTGTGGAAAAAACACTTTTTGCACTTGTGATAGTGTTGAAAAACCACTTTTCGCACTTGTGTTAGTGTTTAAAAACCACTTTTCGCACTTGTGTTGGTGCAGGAAAACCACTTTTGCACTTGTATTAGTGTGGAAAAACCACTTTTCGCACTTGTGTTAGTGTTGAAAAACCACTTTTCGCACTTGTGTTAGTGTTGAAAAACCACTTTTCGCACTTGTGTTTGTGTTGAAAAACCACTTTTCGCACTTGTGTTGGTGCAGGAAACCACTTTTGCACTTGTATTAGTGTGGAAAAAACACTTTTCGCACTTGTGTTAGTGTTGAAAAACCACTTTTCGCACTTGTGTTAGTGTTGAAAAACCACTTTTCGCACTTGTGTTTGTGTTGAAAAACCACTTTTCGCACTTGTGTTGGTGCAGGAAACCACTTTTGCACTTGTATTAGTGTGGAAAAAACACTTTTCGCACTTGTGTTAGTGTTGAAAAACCACTTTTCGCACTTGTGTTAGTGTTGAAAAACCACTTTTCGCACTTGTGTTGGTGCAGGAAACCACTTTTGCACTTGTATTAGTGTGGAAAAAACACTTTTTGCACTTGTGGTAGTGTTGAAAAACCACTTTTTGCACTTGTGTTAGTGTTGAAAAACCACTTTTCGCACTTGTGTTGGTGCAGGAAACCACGTTTGCACTTGTATTAGTGTGGAAAAACCACTTTGCGCACTTGTGTTAGTGTTGAAAAACCACTTTTTGCACTTGTGTTAGTGTTGAAAAACCACTTTTCGCACTTGTGTTGGTGCAGGAAACCACTTTTGCACTTGTATTAGTGTGGAAAAAACACTTTTCGCACTTGTGTTAGTGTTGAAAAACCACTTTTCGCACTTGTGTTAGTGTTGAAAAACCACTTTTCGCACTTGTGTTGGTGCAGGAAACCACTTTTGCACTTGTATTAGTGTGGAAAAACCACTTTTCGCACTTGTGTTAGTGTTGAAAAACCACTTTTCGCACTTGTGTTGGTGCAGGAAACCACTTTTGCACTTGTATTAGTGTGGAAAAACCACTTTTCGCACTTGTGTTAGTGTTGAAAAACCACTTTTCGCATTTGTGTTAGTGTTGAAAACCACTTTTCGCACTTGTGGTGGTGCAGGAAACCACTTTTGCATTTGCATTAGTGTGGAAAAAACCACTTTTCGCACCTGTGTTAGTGTTGAAAAACCACTTTTCGCACTTGTGCTAGTGTTGAAAAACCACTTTTCGCACTTGTGTTGGTGCAGGAAACCACTTTTGCACTTGTATTAGTGTGGAAAAAACACTTTTTGCACTTGTGATAGTGTTGAAAAACCACTTTTCACACATGTGTTAGTGTTGAAAAACCACTTTTCACACTTTTGTTAGTGTTGAAAAACCACTTTTCGCACTTGTGATGGTGCAGGAAACCACCTTTGCACTTGTATTAGTGTGGAAAAAACACTTTTTGCACTTGTGATAGTGTTGAAAAACCACTTTTCGCACTTGTGTTAGTGTTGAAAAACCACTTTTCGCACTTGTGTTGGTGCAGGAAACCACTTTTGCACTTGTATTAGTGTGGCAAAACCACTTTTCGCCGTTGTGTTAGTGTTGAAAAACCACTTTTCGCACTTGTGTTAGTGTTGAAAAACCACTTTTCGCACTTGTGTTAGTGTTGAAAAACCACTTTTCGCACTTGTGTTAGTGTTGAAAAACCACTTTTCGCATTGGTGTTGGTGCAGGAAACCACTTTTGCACTTGTATTAGTGTGGAAAAACCACTTTTCGCACTTGTGTTAGTGTTGAAAAACCACTTTTCGCACTTGTGTTAGTGTTGAAAAACCACTTTTCGCACTTGTGTTAGTGTTGAAAAACCACTTTTCGCACTTGTGTTGGTGCAGGAAACCACTTTTGCACTTGTATTAGTGTGGCAAAAAACACTTTTCGCACTTGTGTTAGGTTTGAAAAACCACTTTTCGCACTTGTGTTAGTGTTGAAAAACCACTTTTCGCACTTGTGTTGGTGCAGGAAACCACTTTTGCACTTGTATTAGTGTGGAAAACACACTTTTCGCACTTGTGTTAGTGTTGAAAAACCACTTTTCGCACTTGTGTTAGTGTTGAAAAACCACTTTTGCACTTGTATTAGTGTGGAAAAAACACTTTTTGCACTTGTGATAGTGTTGAAAAACCACTTTTCGCACTTGTGTTAGTGTTTAAAAACCACTTTTCGCACTTGTGTTGGTGCAGGAAAACCACTTTTGCACTTGTATTAGTGTGGAAAAACCACTTTTCGCACTTGTGTTAGTGTTGAAAAACCACTTTTCGCACTTGTGTTAGTGTTGAAAAACCACTTTTCACACTTGTGTTTGTGTTGAAAAACCACTTTTCGCACTTGTGTTGGTGCAGGAAACCACTTTTGCACTTGTATTAGTGTGGAAAAAACACTTTTCGCACTTGTGTTAGTGTTGAAAAACCACTTTTCGCACTTGTGTTAGTGTTGAAAAACCACTTTTCGCACTTGTGTTGGTGCAGGAAACCACTTTTGCACTTGTATTAGTGTGGAAAAAACACTTTTTGCACTTGTGGTAGTGTTGAAAAACCACTTTTTGCACTTGTGTTAGTGTTGAAAAACCACTTTTCGCACTTGTGTTGGTGCAGGAAACCACGTTTGCACTTGTATTAGTGTGGAAAAACCACTTTGCGCACTTGTGATAGTGTTGAAAAACCACTTTTTGCACTTGTGTTAGTGTTGAAAAACCACTTTTCGCACTTGTGTTAGGTTTGAAAAACCACTTTTCGCACTTGTGTTAGTGTTGAAAAACCACTTTTCGCACTTGTTTTGGTGCAGGAAACCACTTTTGCACTTGTATTAGTGTGGAAAACACACTTTTCGCACTTGTGTTAGTGTTGAAAAACCACTTTTCGCACTTGTGTTAGTGTTGAAAAACCACTTTTCGCACTTGCGTTGGTGCAGGAAACCACTTTTGCACTTGTATAGTGTGGAAAAAACACTTTTTGCACTTGTGATAGTGTTGAAAAACCACTTTTCGCACTTGTGTTAGTGTTTAAAAACCACTTTTCGCACTTGTGTTGGTGCAGGAAAACCACTTTTGCACTTGTATTAGTGTGGAAAAACCACTTTTCGCACTTGTGTTAGTGTTGAAAAACCACTTTTCGCACTTGTGTTAGTGTTGAAAAACCACTTTTCGCACTTGTGTTTGTGTTGAAAAACCACTTTTCGCACTTGTGTTGGTGCAGGAAACCACTTTTGCACTTGTATTAGTGTGGAAAAAACACTTTTCGCACTTGTGTTAGTGTTGAAAAACCACTTTTCGCACTTGTGTTAGTGTTGAAAAACCACTTTTCGCACTTGTGTTGGTGCAGGAAACCACTTTTGCACTTGTATTAGTGTGGAAAAAACACTTTTTGCACTTGTGGTAGTGTTGAAAAACCACTTTTTGCACTTGTGTTAGTGTTGAAAAACCACTTTTCGCACTTGTGTTGGTGCAGGAAACCACGTTTGCACTTGTATTAGTGTGGAAAAACCACTTTGCGCACTTGTGTTAGTGTTGAAAAACCACTTTTTGCACTTGTGTTAGTGTTGAAAAACCACTTTTCGCACTTGTGTTGGTGCAGGAAACCACTTTTGCACTTGTATTAGTGTGGAAAAAACACTTTTCGCACTTGTGTTAGTGTTGAAAAACCACTTTTCGCACTTGTGTTAGTGTTGAAAAACCACTTTTCGCACTTGTGTTGGTGCAGGAAACCACTTTTGCACTTGTATTAGTGTGGAAAAAACACTTTTTGCACTTGTGATAGTGTTGAAAAACCACTTTTCGCACTTGTGTTAGTGTTGAAAAACCACTTTTCGCACTTGTGTTGGTGCAGGAAACCACTTTTGCACTTGTATTAGTGTGGAAAAACCACTTTTCGCACTTGTGTTAGTGTTGAAAAACCACTTTTCGCATTTGTGTTAGTGTTGAAAACCACTTTTCGCACTTGTGGTGGTGCAGGAAACCACTTTTGCATTTGCATTAGTGTGGAAAAAACCACTTTTCGCACCTGTGTTAGTGTTGAAAAACCACTTTTCGCACTTGTGCTAGTGTTGAAAAACCACTTTTCGCACTTGTGTTGGTGCAGGAAACCACTTTTGCACTTGTATTAGTGTGGAAAAAACACTTTTCACACTTGTGTTAGTGTTGAAAAACCACTTTTCACACTTTTGTTAGTGTTGAAAAACCACTTTTCGCACTTGTGATGGTGCAGGAAACCACCTTTGCACTTGTATTAGTGTGGAAAAAACACTTTTTGCACTTGTGATAGTGTTGAAAAACCACTTTTCGCACTTGTGTTAGTGTTGAAAAACCACTTTTCGCACTTGTGTTGGTGCAGGAAACCACTTTTGCACTTGTATTAGTGTGGCAAAACCACTTTTCGCCGTTGTGTTAGTGTTGAAAAACCACTTTTCGCACTTGTGTTAGTGTTGAAAAACCACTTTTCGCACTTGTGTTAGTGTTGAAAAACCACTTTTCGCACTTGTGTTAGTGTTGAAAAACCACTTTTCGCATTGGTGTTGGTGCAGGAAACCACTTTTGCACTTGTATTAGTGTGGAAAAACCACTTTTCGCACTTGTGTTAGTGTTGAAAAACCACTTTTCGCACTTGTGTTAGTGTTGAAAAACCACTTTTCGCACTTGTGTTAGTGTTGAAAAACCACTTTTCGCACTTGTGTTGGTGCAGGAAACCACTTTTGCACTTGTATTAGTGTGGCAAAAAACACTTTTCGCACTTGTGTTAGGTTTGAAAAACCACTTTTTGCACTTGTGTTAGTGTTGAAAAACCACTTTTCGCACTTGTGTTAGGTTTGAAAAACCACTTTTCGCACTTGTGTTAGTGTTGAAAAACCACTTTTCGCACTTGTGTTGGTGCAGGAAACCACTTTTGCACTTGTATTAGTGTGGAAAACACACTTTTCGCACTTGTGTTAGTGTTGAAAAACCACTTTTCGCACTTGTGTTAGTGTTGAAAAACCACTTTTCGCACTTGCGTTGGTGCAGGAAACCACTTTTGCACTTGTATAGTGTGGAAAAAACACTTTTTGCACTTGTGATAGTGTTGAAAAACCACTTTTCGCACTTGTGTTAGTGTTTAAAAACCACTTTTCGCACTTGTGTTGGTGCAGGAAAACCACTTTTGCACTTGTATTAGTGTGGAAAAACCACTTTTCGCACTTGTGTTAGTGTTGAAAAACCACTTTTCGCACTTGTGTTAGTGTTGAAAAACCACTTTTCGCACTTGTGTTTGTGTTGAAAAACCACTTTTCGCACTTGTGTTGGTGCAGGAAACCACTTTTGCACTTGTATTAGTGTGGAAAAAACACTTTTCGCACTTGTGTTAGTGTTGAAAAACCACTTTTCGCACTTGTGTTAGTGTTGAAAAACCACTTTTCGCACTTGTGTTGGTGCAGGAAACCACTTTTGCACTTGTATTAGTGTGGAAAAAACACTTTTTGCACTTGTGGTAGTGTTGAAAAACCACTTTTTGCACTTGTGTTAGTGTTGAAAAACCACTTTTCGCACTTGTGTTGGTGCAGGAAACCACGTTTGCACTTGTATTAGTGTGGAAAAACCACTTTGCGCACTTGTGTTAGTGTTGAAAAAGCACTTTTTGCACTTGTGTTAGTGTTGAAAAACCACTTTTCGCACTTGTGTTGGTGCAGGAAACCACTTTTGCACTTGTATTAGTGTGGAAAAAACACTTTTCGCACTTGTGTTAGTGTTGAAAAACCACTTTTCGCACTTGTGTTAGTGTTGAAAAACCACTTTTCGCACTTGTGTTGGTGCAGGAAACCACTTTTGCACTTGTATTAGTGTGGAAAAAACACTTTTTGCACTTGTGATAGTGTTGAAAAACCACTTTTCGCACTTGTGTTAGTGTTGAAAAACCACTTTTCGCACTTGTGTTGGTGCAGGAAACCACTTTTGCACTTGTATTAGTGTGGAAAAACCACTTTTCGCACTTGTGTTAGTGTTGAAAAACCACTTTTCGCATTTGTGTTAGTGTTGAAAACCACTTTTCGCACTTGTGGTGGTGCAGGAAACCACTTTTGCATTTGCATTAGTGTGGAAAAAACCACTTTTCGCACCTGTGTTAGTGTTGAAAAACCACTTTTCGCACTTGTGCTAGTGTTGAAAAACCACTTTTCGCTCTTGTGTTGGTGCAGGAAACCACTTTTGCACTTGTATTAGTGTGGAAAAAACACTTTTTGCACTTGTGATAGTGTTGAAAAACCACTTTTCACACTTGTGTTAGTGTTGAAAAACCACTTTTCACACTTTTGTTAGTGTTGAAAAACCACTTTTCGCACTTGTGATGGTGCAGGAAACCACCTTTGCACTTGTATTAGTGTGGAAAAAACACTTTTTGCACTTGTGATAGTGTTGAAAAACCACTTTTCGCACTTGTGTTAGTGTTGAAAAACCACTTTTCGCACTTGTGTTGGTGCAGGAAACCACTTTTGCACTTGTATTAGTGTGGCAAAACCACTTTTCGCCGTTGTGTTAGTGTTGAAAAACCACTTTTCGCACTTGTGTTAGTGTTGAAAAACCACTTTTCGCACTTGTGTTAGTGTTGAAAAACCACTTTTCGCACTTGTGTTAGTGTTGAAAAACCACTTTTCGCATTGGTGTTGGTGCAGGAAACCACTTTTGCACTTGTATTAGTGTGGAAAAACCACTTTTCGCACTTGTGTTAGTGTTGAAAAACCACTTTTCGCACTTGTGTTAGTGTTGAAAAACCACTTTTCGCACTTGTGTTAGTGTTGAAAAACCACTTTTCGCACTTGTGTTGGTGCAGGAAACCACTTTTGCACTTGTATTAGTGTGGCAAAAAACACTTTTCGCACTTGTGTTAGGTTTGAAAAACCACTTTTCGCACTTGTGTTAGTGTTGAAAAACCACTTTTCGCACTTGTGTTGGTGCAGGAAACCACTTTTGCACTTGTATTAGTGTGGAAAACACACTTTTCGCACTTGTGTTAGTGTTGAAAAACCACTTTTCGCACTTGTGTTAGTGTTGAAAAACCACTTTTCGCACTTGCGTTGGTGCAGGAAACCACTTTTGCACTTGTATTAGTGTGGAAAAAACACTTTTTGCACTTGTGATAGTGTTGAAAAACCACTTTTCGCACTTGTGTTAGTGTTTAAAAACCACTTTTCGCACTTGTGTTGGTGCAGGAAAACCACTTTTGCACTTGTATTAGTGTGGAAAAACCACTTTTCGCACTTGTGTTAGTGTTGAAAAACCACTTTTCGCACTTGTGTTAGTGTTGAAAAACCACTTTTCGCAATTGTGTTTGTGTTGAAAAACCACTTTTCGCACTTGTGTTGGTGCAGGAAACCACTTTTGCACTTGTATTAGTGTGGAAAAAACACTTTTCGCACTTGTGTTAGTGTTGAAAAACCACTTTTCGCACTTGTGTTAGTGTTGAAAAACCACTTTTCGCACTTGTGTTGGTGCAGGAAACCACTTTTGCACTTGTATTAGTGTGGAAAAAACACTTTTTGCACTTGTGGTAGTGTTGAAAAACCACTTTTCGCACTTGTGTTGGTGCAGGAAACCACGTTTGCACTTGTATTAGTGTGGAAAAACCACTTTGCGCACTTGTGATAGTGTTGAAAAACCACTTTTTGCACTTGTGTTAGTGTTGAAAAACCACTTTTCGCACTTGTGTTGGTGCAGGAAACCACTTTTGCACTTGTATTAGTGTGGAAAAAACACTTTTCGCACTTGTGTTAGTGTTGAAAAACCACTTTTCGCACTTGTGTTAGTGTTGAAAAACCACTTTTCGCACTTGTGTTGGTGCAGGAAACCACTTTTGCACTTGTATTAGTGTGGAAAAAACACTTTTTGCACTTGTGATAGTGTTGAAAAACCACTTTTCGCACTTGTGTTATTGTCGAAAAACCACATTTCGCACTTGTGTTGGTGCAGGAAACCACTTTTGCACTTGTATTAGTGTTGAAAAACCACTTTTCGCACCTGTGTTAGTGTTGAAAAACCACTTTTCGCACTTGTATTAGTGTGGAAAAAACACTTTTCGCACTTGTGTTAGTGTTGAAAAACCACTTTTCGCACTTGTGTTAGTGTTGAAAAACCACTTTTCGCACTTGTGTTGGTGCAGGAAACCACTTTTGCACTTGTATTAGTGTGGAAAAAACACTTTTTGCACTTGTGGTAGTGTTGAAAAACCACTTTTTGCACTTGTGTTAGTGTTGAAAAACCACTTTTCGCACTTGTGTTGGTGCAGGAAACCACGTTTGCACTTGTATTAGTGTGGAAAAACCACTTTGCGCACTTGTGTTAGTGTTGAAAAACCACTTTTCGCACTTGTGTTAGTGTTGAAAAACCACTTTTCGCACTTGTGTTGGTGCAGGAAACCACTTTTGCACTTGTATTAGTGTGGAAAAAACACTTTTCGCACTTGTGTTAGTGTTGAAAAACCACTTTTCGCACTTGTGTTAGTGTTGAAAAACCACTTTTCGCACTTGTGTTGGTGCAGGAAACCACTTTTGCACTTGTATTAGTGTGGAAAAAACACTTTTTGCACTTGTGATAGTGTTGAAAAACCACTTTTCGCACTTGTGTTATTGTCGAAAAACCACTTTTCGCACTTGTGTTGGTGCAGGAAACCACTTTTGCACTTGTATTAGTGTTGAAAAACCACTTTTCGCACCTGTGTTAGTGTTGAAAAACCACTTTTCGCACTTGTGTTAGTGTTGAAAAACCACTTTTCGCACTTGTGTTAGTGTTGAAAAACCACTTTTCGCACTTGTGTTGGTGCAGGAAACCACTTTTGCACTTGTATTAGTGTGGAAAAAACACTTTTTGCACTTGTGATAGTGTTGAAAAACCACTTTTCGCACTTGTGTGTGTTGAAAAACCACTTTTCGCACTTGTGTTGGTGCAGGAAACCACTTTTGCACTTGTATTAGTGTGGAAAAAACACTTTTCGCACTTGTGTTAGTGTTGAAAAACCACTTTTCGCACTTGTGTTAGTGTTGAAAAATCCACTTTTCGCACTTGTGTTGGTGCAGGAAACCACTTTTGCACTTGTATTAGTGTGGAAAAAACACTTTTTGCACTTGTGTTGGTGCAGGAAACCACTTTTGCACTTGTATTAGTGTGGAAAAAACACTTTTTGCACTTGTGATAGTGTTGAAAAACCACTTTTCGCACTTGTGTGTGTTGAAAAACCACTTTTCGCACTTGTGTTGGTGCAGGAAACCACTTTTGCACTTGTATTAGTGTGGAAAAAACACTTTTCGCACTTGTGTTAGTGTTGAAAAACCACTTTTCGCACTTGTGTTAGTGTTGAAAAATCCACTTTTCGCACTTGTGTTGGTGCAGGAAACCACTTTTGCACTTGTATTAGTGTGGAAAAAACACTTTTTGCACTTGTGATAGTGTTGAAAAACCACTTTTCGCACTTGTGTTGGTGTTGAAAAACCACTTTTCGCACTTGTGTTGGTGCAGGAAACCACTTTTGCACTTGTATTAGTGTGGAAAACACACTTTTCGCACTTGTGTTAGTGTTGAAAAACCACTTTTCGCACTTGTGTTAGTGTTGAAAAACCACTTTTCGCACTTGTGTTGGTGCAGGAAACCACTTTTGCACTTGTATTAGTGTGGAAAAAACACTTTTTGCACTTGTGATAGTGTTGAAAAACCACTTTTCGCACTTGTGTGTGTTGAAAAACCACTTTTCGCACTTGTGTTGGTGCAGGAAACCACTTTTGCACTTGTATTAGTGTGGAAAAAACACTTTTCGCACTTGTGTTAGTGTTGAAAAACCACTTTTCGCACTTGTGTTAGTGTTGAAAATCCACTTTTCGCACTTGTGTTGGTGCAGGAAACCACTTTTGCACTTGTATTAGTGTGGAAAAAACACTTTTTGCACTTGTGATAGTGTTGAAAAACCACTTTTCGCACTTGTGTTGGTGTTGAAAAACCACTTTTCGCACTTGTGTTGGTGCAGGAAACCACTTTTGCACTTGTATTAGTGTGGAAAAAACACTTTTTGCACTTGTGATAGTGTTGAAAAACCACTTTTCGCACTTGTGTGTGTTGAAAAACCACTTTTCGCACTTGTGTTGGTGCAGGAAACCACTTTTGCACTTGTATTAGTGTGGAAAAAACACTTTTCGCACTTGTGTTAGTGTTGAAAAACCACTTTTCGCACTTGTGTTAGTGTTGAAAAACCACTTTTCGCACTTGTGTTGGTGCAGGAAACCACTTTTGCACTTGTATTAGTGTGGAAAAACCACTTTTCGCACTTGTGTTAGTGTTGAAAAACCACTTTTCGCATTTGTGTTAGTGTTGAAAACCACTTTTCGCACTTGTGGTGGTGCAGGAAACCACTTTTGCATTTGCATTAGTGTGGAAAAAACCACTTTTCGCACCTGTGTTAGTGTTGAAAAACCACTTTTCGCACTTGTGCTAGTGTTGAAAAACCACTTTTCGCACTTGTGTTGGTGCAGGAAACCACTTTTGCACTTGTATTAGTGTGGAAAAAACACTTTTTGCACTTGTGATAGTGTTGAAAAACCACTTTTCACACTTGTGTTAGTGTTGAAAAACCACTTTTCGCACTTTTGTTAGTGTTGAAAAACCACTTTTCGCACTTGTGATGGTGCAGGAAACCACCTTTGCACTTGTATTAGTGTGGAAAAAACACTTTTTGCACTTGTGATAGTGTTGAAAAACCACTTTTCGCACTTGTGTTAGTGTTGAAAAACCACTTTTCGCACTTGTGTTGGTGCAGGAAACCACTTTTGCACTTGTATTAGTGCGGCAAAACCACTTTTCGCCGTTGTGTTAGTGTTGAAAAACCACTTTTCGCACTTGTGTTAGTGTTGAAAAATCACTTTTCGCACTTCTGTTAGTGTTGAAAAACCACTTTTCGCACTTGTGTTAGTGTTGAAAAACCACTTTTCGCATTGGTGTTGGTGCAGGAAACCACTTTTGCACTTGTATTAGTGTGGAAAAACCACTTTTCGCACTTGTGTTAGTGTTGAAAAACCACTTTTCGCACTTGTGTTAGTGTTGAAAAACCACTTTTCGCACTTGTGTTAGTGTTGAAAAACCACTTTTCGCACTTGTGTTGGTGCAGGAAACCACTTTTGCACTTGTATTAGTGTGGCAAAAAACACTTTTCGCACTTGTGTTAGTGTTGAAAAACCACTTTTCGCACTTGTGTTAGTGTTGAAAAACCACTTTTCGCACTTGTGTTGGTGCAGGAAACCACTTTTGCACTTGTATTAGTGTGGAAAACACACTTTTCGCACTTGTGTTAGTGTTGAAAAACCACTTTTCGCACTTGTGTTAGTGTTGAAAAACCACTTTTCGCACTTGCGTTGGTGCAGGAAACCACTTTTGCACTTGTATTAGTGTGGAAAAAACACTTTTTGCACTTGTGATAGTGTTGAAAAACCACTTTTCGCACTTGTGTTAGTGTTTAAAAACCACTTTTCGCACTTGTGTTGGTGCAGGAAAACCACTTTTGCACTTGTATTAGTGTGGAAAAACCACTTTTCGCACTTGTGTTAGTGTTGAAAAACCACTTTTCGCACTTGTGTTAGTGTTGAAAAACCACTTTTCGCACTTGTGTTTGTGTTGAAAAACCACTTTTCGCACTTGTGTTGGTGCAGGAAACCACTTTTGCACTTGTATTAGTGTGGAAAAAACACTTTTCGCACTTGTGTTAGTGTTGAAAAACCACTTTTCGCACTTGTGTTAGTGTTGAAAAACCACTTTTCGCACTTGTGTTGGTGCAGGAAACCACTTTTGCACTTGTATTAGTGTGGAAAAAACACTTTTTGCACTTGTGGTAGTGTTGAAAAACCACTTTTTGCACTTGTGTTAGTGTTGAAAAACCACTTTTCGCACTTGTGTTGGTGCAGGAAACCACGTTTGCACTTGTATTAGTGTGGAAAAACCACTTTGCGCACTTGTGTTAGTGTTGAAAAACCACTTTTCGCACTTGTGTTAGTGTTGAAAAACCACTTTTCGCACTTGTGTTGGTGCAGGAAACCACTTTTGCACTTGTATTAGTGTGGAAAAAACACTTTTCGCACTTGTGTTAGTGTTGAAAAACCACTTTTCGCACTTGTGTTAGTGTTGAAAAACCACTTTTCGCACTTGTGTTGGTGCAGGAAACCACTTTTGCACTTGTATTAGTGTGGAAAAAACACTTTTTGCACTTGTGATAGTGTTGAAAAACCACTTTTCGCACTTGTGTTATTGTCGAAAAACCACTTTTCGCACTTGTGTTGGTGCAGGAAACCACTTTTGCACTTGTATTAGTGTTGAAAAACCACTTTTCGCACCTGTGTTAGTGTTGAAAAACCACTTTTCGCACTTGTGTTAGTGTTGAAAAACCACTTTTCGCACTTGTGTTAGTGTTGAAAAACCACTTTTCGCACTTGTGTTGGTGCAGGAAACCACTTTTGCACTTGTATTAGTGTGGAAAAAACACTTTTTGCACTTGTGATAGTGTTGAAAAACCACTTTTCGCACTTGTGTGTGTTGAAAAACCACTTTTCGCACTTGTGTTGGTGCAGGAAACCAGTTTTGCACTTGTATTAGTGTGGAAAAAACACTTTTCGCACTTGTGTTAGTGTTGAAAAACCACTTTTCGCACTTGTGTTGGTGTTGAAAAATCCACTTTTCGCACTTGTGTTGGTGCAGGAAACCACTTTTGCACTTGTAATAGTGTGGAAAAAACACTTTTTGCACTTGTGATAGTGTTGAAAAACCACTTTTCGCACTTGTGTTGGTGTTGAAAAACCACTTTTCGCACTTGTGTTGGTGCAGGAAACCACTTTTGCACTTGTATTAGTGTGGAAAACACACTTTTCGCACTTGTGTTAGTGTTGAAAAACCACTTTTCGCACTTGTGTTAGTGTTGAAAAACCACTTTTCGCACTTGTGTTGGTGCAGGAAACCACTTTTGCACTTGTATTAGTGTGGAAAAAACACTTTTTGCACTTGTGATAGTGTTGAAAAACCACTTTTCGCACTTGTGTGTGTTGAAAAACCACTTTTCGCACTTGTGTTGGTGCAGGAAACCACTTTTGCACTTGTATTAGTGTGGAAAAAACACTTTTCGCACTTGTGTTAGTGTTGAAAAACCACTT
The DNA here is from genome assembly GCF_964187855.1 of Myxine glutinosa. NCBI lineage: Eukaryota > Metazoa > Chordata > Myxini > Myxiniformes > Myxinidae > Myxine > Myxine glutinosa. The sequence goes on along the minus strand of NW_027616620.1, from coordinate 61,182 downwards.
TTCGCACTTGTGTTAGTGTTGAAAATCCACTTTTCGCACTTGTGTTGGTGCAGGAAACCACTTTTGCACTTGTATTAGTGTGGAAAAAACACTTTTTGCACTTGTGATAGTGTTGAAAAACCACTTTTCGCACTTGTGTTGGTGTTGAAAAACCACTTTTCGCACTTGTGTTGGTGCAGGAAACCACTTTTGCACTTGTATTAGTGTGGAAAAAACACTTTTTGCACTTGTGATAGTGTTGAAAAACCACTTTTCGCACTTGTGTGTGTTGAAAAACCACTTTTCGCACTTGTGTTGGTGCAGGAAACCACTTTTGCACTTGTATTAGTGTGGAAAAAACACTTTTCGCACTTGTGTTAGTGTTGAAAAACCACTTTTCGCACTTGTGTTAGTGTTGAAAATCCACTTTTCGCACTTGTGTTGGTGCAGGAAACCACTTTTGCACTTGTATTAGTGTGGAAAAAACACTTTTTGCACTTGTGATAGTGTTGAAAAACCACTTTTCGCACTTGTGTTGGTGTTGAAAAAACACTTTTCGCACTTGTGTTGGTGCAGGAAACCACTTTTGCACTTGTATTAGTGTGGAAAACACACTTTTCGCACTTGTGTTAGTGTTGAAAAACCACTTTTCGCACTTGTGTTAGTGTTGAAAAACCACTTTTCGCACTTGTGTTGGTGCAGGAAACCACTTTTGCACTTGTATTAGTGTGGAAAAAACACTTTTTGCACTTGTGATAGTGTTGAAAAACCACTTTTCGAACTTGTGTGTGTTGAAAAACCACTTTTCGCACTTGTGTTGGTGCAGGAAACCACTTTTGCACTTGTATTAGTGTGGAAAAAACACTTTTCGCACTTGTGTTAGTGTTGAAAAACCACTTTTCGCACTTGTGTTAGTGTTGAAAATCCACTTTTCGCACTTGTGTTGGTGCAGGAAACCACTTTTGCACTTGTATTAGTGTGGAAAAAACACTTTTTGCACTTGTGATAGTGTTGAAAAACCACTTTTCGCACTTGTGTTGGTGTTGAAAAACCACTTTTCGCACTTGTGTTGGTGCAGGAAACCACTTTTGCACTTGTATTAGTGTGGAAAACACACTTTTCGCACTTGTGTTAGTGTTGAAAAACCACTTTTCGCACTTGTGTTAGTGTTGAAAAACCACTTTTCGCACTTGTGTTGGTGCAGGAAACCACTTTTGCACTTGTATTAGTGTGGAAAAAACACTTTTTGCACTTGTGATAGTGTTGAAAAACCACTTTTCGCACTTGTGTTAGTGTTGAAAAACCACTTTTCGCACTTGTGTTGGTGCAGGAAACCACTTTTGCACTTGTATTAGTGTGGAAAAACCACTTTTCGCACTTGTGTTAGTGTTGAAAAACCACTTTTTGCACTTGTGTTAGTGTTGAAAAACCACTTTTCGCACTTGTGTTTGTGTTGAAAAACCACTTTTCGCACTTGTGTTGGTGCAGGAAACCACTTTTGCACTTGTATTAGTGTGGAAAAAACACTTTTCGCACTTGTGTTAGTGTTGAAAAACCACTTTTCGCACTTGTGTTAGTGTTGAAAAACCACTTTTCGCACTTGTGTTGGTGCAGGAAACCACTTTTGCACTTGTATTAGTGTGGAAAAAACACTTTTTGCACTTGTGATAGTGTTGAAAAACCACTTTTCGCACTTGTGTTAGTGTTGAAAAACCACTTTTCGCACTTGTGTTGGTGCAGGAAACCACTTTTGCACTTGTATTAGTGTGGAAAAACCACTTTTCGCACTTCTGTTAGTGTTGAAAAACCACTTTTCGCATTTGTGTTAGTGTTGAAAACCACTTTTCGCACTTGTGGTGGTGCAGGAAACCACTTTTGCATTTGCATTAGTGTGGAAAAAACCACTTTTCGCACCTGTGTTAGTGTTGAAAAACCACTTTTCGCACTTGTGCTAGTGTTGAAAAACCACTTTTCGCACTTGTGTTGGTGCAGGAAACCACTTTTGCACTTGTATTAGTGTGGAAAAAACACTTTTTGCACTTGTGAAATTGTTGAAAAACCACTTTTCACACTTGTGTTAGTGTTGAAAAACCACTTTTCACACTTTTGTTAGTGTTGAAAAACCACTTTTCGCACTTGTGATGGTGCAGGAAACCACCTTTGCACTTGTATTAGTGTGGAAAAAACACTTTTTGCACTTGTGATAGTGTTGAAAAACCACTTTTCGCACTTGTGTTGGTGCAGGAAACCACTTTTGCACTTGTATTAGTGTGGCAAAACCACTTTTCGCCGTTGTGTTAGTGTTGAAAAACCACTTTTCGCACTTGTGTTAGTGTTGAAAAACCACTTTTCGCACTTGTGTTAGTGTTGAAAAACCACTTTTCGCACTTCTGTTAGTGTTGAAAAACCACTTTTCGCATTGGTGTTGGTGCAGGAAACCACTTTTGCACTTGTATTAGTGTGGAAAAACCACTTTTCGCACTTGTGTTAGTGTTGAAAAACCACTTTTCGCACTTGTGTTAGTGTTGAAAAACCACTTTTCGCACTTGTGTTAGTGTTGAAAAACCACTTTTCGCACTTGTGTTGGTGCAGGAAACCACTTTTGCACTTGTATTAGTGTGGCAAAAACCACTTTTCGCACTTGTGTTGGTGCAGGAAACCACTTTTGCACTTGTATTAGTGTGGAAAACACACTTTTCGCACTTGTGTTAGTGTTGAAAAACCACTTTTCGCACTTGTGTTAGTGTTGAAAAACCACTTTTCGCACTTGTGTTGGTGCAGGAAACCACTTTTGCACTTGTATTAGTGTGGAAAAAACACTTTTTGCACTTGTGATAGTGTTGAAAAACCACTTTTCGCACTTGTGTGTGTTGAAAAACCACTTTTCGCACTTGTGTTGGTGCAGGAAACCACTTTTGCACTTGTATTAGTGTGGAAAAAACACTTTTCGCACTTGTGTTAGTGTTGAAAAACCACTTTTCGCACTTGTGTTAGTGTTGAAAATCCACTTTTCGCACTTGTGTTGGTGCAGGAAACCACTTTTGCACTTGTATTAGTGTGGAAAAAACACTTTTTGCACTTGTGATAGTGTTGAAAAACCACTTTTCGCACTTGTGTTGGTGTTGAAAAACCACTTTTCACACTTGTGTTGGTGCAGGAAACCACTTTTGCACTTGTATTAGTGTGGAAAAAACACTTTTTGCACTTGTGATAGTGTTGAAAAACCACTTTTCGCACTTGTGTGTGTTGAAAAACCACTTTTCGCACTTGTGTTGGTGCAGGAAACCACTTTTGCACTTGTATTAGTGTGGAAAAAACACTTTTCGCACTTGTGTTAGTGTTGAAAAACCACTTTTCGCACTTGTGTTAGTGTTGAAAATCCACTTTTCGCACTTGTGTTGGTGCAGGAAACCACTTTTGCACTTGTATTAGTGTGGAAAAAACACTTTTTGCACTTGTGATAGTGTTGAAAAACCACTTTTCGCACTTGTGTTGGTGTTGAAAAACCACTTTTCGCACTTGTGTTGGTGCAGGAAACCACTTTTGCACTTGTATTAGTGTGGAAAACACACTTTTCGCACTTGTGTTAGTGTTGAAAAACCACTTTTCGCACTTGTGTTAGTGTTGAAAAACCACTTTTCGCACTTGTGTTGGTGCAGGAAACCACTTTTGCACTTGTATTAGTGTGGAAAAAACACTTTTTGCACTTGTGATAGTGTTGAAAAACCACTTTTCGCACTTGTGTGTGTTGAAAAACCACTTTTCGCACTTGTGTTGGTGCAGGAAACCACTTTTGCACTTGTATTAGTGTGGAAAAAACACTTTTCGCACTTGTGTTAGTGTTGAAAAACCACTTTTCGCACTTGTGTTAGTGTTGAAAATCCACTTTTCGCACTTGTGTTGGTGCAGGAAACCACTTTTGCACTTGTATTAGTGTGGAAAAAACACTTTTCGCACCTGTGTTAGTGTTGAAAAACCACTTTTCGCACTTGTGTTAGTGTTGAAAAACCACTTTTCGCACTTGTGTTAGTGTTGAAAAACCACTTTTCGCACTTGTGTTGGTGCAGGAAACCACATTTGCACTTGTATTAGTGTGGAAAAAACACTTTTTGCACTTGTGTTAGTGTTGAAAAACCACTTTTCGCACTTGTGTTTGTGTTGAAAAACCACTTTTCGCACTTGTGTTTGTGTTGAAAAACCACTTTTCGCACTTGTGTTGGTGCAGGAAAACCACTTTTCGCACTTGTGTTAGTGTTGAAAAACCACTTTTCGCACTTGTGTTAGTGTTGAAAAACCACTTTTCGCACTTGTGTTAGTGTTGAAAAACCACTTTTCGCATTGGTGTTGGTGCAGGAAACCACTTTTGCACTTGTATTAGTGTGGAAAAACCACTTTTCGCACTTGTGTTAGTGTTGAAAAACCACTTTTCGCACTTGTGTTAGTGTTGAAAAACCACTTTTCGCACTTGTGTTAGTGTTGAAAAACCACTTTTCGCACTTGTGTTGGTGCAGGAAACCACTTTTGCACTTGTATTAGTGTGGCAAAAACCACTTTTCGCACTTGTGTTGGTGCAGGAAACCACTTTTGCACTTGTATTAGTGTGGAAAACACACTTTTCGCACTTGTGTTAGTGTTGAAAAACCACTTTTCGCACTTGTGTTAGTGTTGAAAAACCACTTTTCGCACTTGTGTTGGTGCAGGAAACCACTTTTGCACTTGTATTAGTGTGGAAAAAACACTTTTTGCACTTGTGATAGTGTTGAAAAACCACTTTTCGCACTTGTGTGTGTTGAAAAACCACTTTTCGCACTTGTGTTGGTGCAGGAAACCACTTTTGCACTTGTATTAGTGTGGAAAAAACACTTTTCGCACTTGTGTTAGTGTTGAAAAACCACTTTTCGCACTTGTGTTAGTGTTGAAAATCCACTTTTCGCACTTGTGTTGGTGCAGGAAACCACTTTTGCACTTGTATTAGTGTGGAAAAAACACTTTTTGCACTTGTGATAGTGTTGAAAAACCACTTTTCGCACTTGTGTTGGTGTTGAAAAACCACTTTTCACACTTGTGTTGGTGCAGGAAACCACTTTTGCACTTGTATTAGTGTGGAAAAAACACTTTTTGCACTTGTGATAGTGTTGAAAAACCACTTTTCGCACTTGTGTGTGTTGAAAAACCACTTTTCGCACTTGTGTTGGTGCAGGAAACCACTTTTGCACTTGTATTAGTGTGGAAAAAACACTTTTCGCACTTGTGTTAGTGTTGAAAAACCACTTTTCGCACTTGTGTTAGTGTTGAAAATCCACTTTTCGCACTTGTGTTGGTGCAGGAAACCACTTTTGCACTTGTATTAGTGTGGAAAAAACACTTTTTGCACTTGTGATAGTGTTGAAAAACCACTTTTCGCACTTGTGTTGGTGTTGAAAAACCACTTTTCGCACTTGTGTTGGTGCAGGAAACCACTTTTGCACTTGTATTAGTGTGGAAAACACACTTTTCGCACTTGTGTTAGTGTTGAAAAACCACTTTTCGCACTTGTGTTAGTGTTGAAAAACCACTTTTCGCACTTGTGTTGGTGCAGGAAACCACTTTTGCACTTGTATTAGTGTGGAAAAAACACTTTTTGCACTTGTGATAGTGTTGAAAAACCACTTTTCGCACTTGTGTGTGTTGAAAAACCACTTTTCGCACTTGTGTTGGTGCAGGAAACCACTTTTGCACTTGTATTAGTGTGGAAAAAACACTTTTCGCACTTGTGTTAGTGTTGAAAAACCACTTTTCGCACTTGTGTTAGTGTTGAAAATCCACTTTTCGCACTTGTGTTGGTGCAGGAAACCACTTTTGCACTTGTATTAGTGTGGAAAAAACACTTTTTGCACTTGTGATAGTGTTGAAAAACCACTTTTCGCACTTGTGTTGGTGTTGAAAAACCACTTTTCGCACTTGTGTTGGTGCAGGAAACCACTTTTGCACTTGTATTAGTGTGGAAAACACACTTTTCGCACTTGTGTTAGTGTTGAAAAACCACTTTTCGCACTTGTGTTAGTGTTGAAAAACCACTTTTCGCACTTGTGTTGGTGCAGGAAACCACTTTTGCACTTGTATTAGTGTGGAAAAAACACTTTTTGCACTTGTGATAGTGTTGAAAAACCACTTTTCGCACTTGTGTTAGTGTTGAAAAACCACTTTTCGCACTTGTGTTGGTGCAGGAAACCACTTTTGCACTTGTATTAGTGTGGAAAAACCACTTTTCGCACTTGTGTTAGTGTTGAAAAACCACTTTTTGCACTTGTGTTAGTGTTGAAAAACCACTTTTCGCACTTGTGTTTGTGTTGAAAAACCACTTTTCGCACTTGTGTTGGTGCAGGAAACCACTTTTGCACTTGTATTAGTGTGGAAAAAACACTTTTCGCACTTGTGTTAGTGTTGAAAAACCACTTTTCGCACTTGTGTTAGTGTTGAAAAACCACTTTTCGCACTTGTGTTGGTGCAGGAAACCACTTTTGCACTTGTATTAGTGTGGAAAAAACACTTTTTGCACTTGTGATAGTGTTGAAAAACCACTTTTCGCACTTGTGTTAGTGTTGAAAAACCACTTTTCGCACTTGTGTTGGTGCAGGAAACCACTTTTGCACTTGTATTAGTGTGGAAAAACCACTTTTCGCACTTCTGTTAGTGTTGAAAAACCACTTTTCGCATTTGTGTTAGTGTTGAAAACCACTTTTCGCACTTGTGGTGGTGCAGGAAACCACTTTTGCATTTGCATTAGTGTGGAAAAAACCACTTTTCGCACCTGTGTTAGTGTTGAAAAACCACTTTTCGCACTTGTGCTAGTGTTGAAAAACCACTTTTCGCACTTGTGTTGGTGCAGGAAACCACTTTTGCACTTGTATTAGTGTGGAAAAAACACTTTTTGCACTTGTGAAATTGTTGAAAAACCACTTTTCACACTTGTGTTAGTGTTGAAAAACCACTTTTCACACTTTTGTTAGTGTTGAAAAACCACTTTTCGCACTTGTGATGGTGCAGGAAACCACCTTTGCACTTGTATTAGTGTGGAAAAAACACTTTTTGCACTTGTGATAGTGTTGAAAAACCACTTTTCGCACTTGTGTTGGTGCAGGAAACCACTTTTGCACTTGTATTAGTGTGGCAAAACCACTTTTCGCCGTTGTGTTAGTGTTGAAAAACCACTTTTCACACTTGTGTTAGTGTTGAAAAACCACTTTTCGCACTTGTGTTAGTGTTGAAAAACCACTTTTCGCACTTGTGTTAGTGTTGAAAAACCACTTTTCGCATTGGTGTTGGTGCAGGAAACCACTTTTGCACTTGTATTAGTGTGGAAAAACCACTTTTCGCACTTGTGTTAGTGTTGAAAAACCACTTTTCGCACTTGTGTTAGTGTTGAAAAACCACTTTTCGCACTTGTGTTAGTGTTGAAAAACCACTTTTCGCACTTGTGTTGGTGCAGGAAACCACTTTTGCACTTGTATTAGTGTGGCAAAAAACACTTTTCGCACTTGTGTTAGGTTTGAAAAACCACTTTTCGCACTTGTGTTAGTGTTGAAAAACCACTTTTCGCACTTGTGTTGGTGCAGGAAACCACTTTTGCACTTGTATTAGTGTGGAAAACACACTTTTCACACTTGTGTTAGTGTTGAAAAACCACTTTTCGCACTTGTGTTAGTGTTGAAAAACCACTTTTCGCACTTGCGTTGGTGCAGGAAACCACTTTTGCACTTGTATAGTGTGGAAAAAACACTTTTTGCACTTGTGATAGTGTTGAAAAACCACTTTTCGCACTTGTGTTAGTGTTTAAAAACCACTTTTCGCACTTGTGTTGGTGCAGGAAAACCACTTTTGCACTTGTATTAGTGTGGAAAAACCACTTTTCGCACTTGTGTTAGTGTTGAAAAACCACTTTTCGCACTTGTGTTAGTGTTGAAAAACCACTTTTCGCACTTGTGTTTGTGTTGAAAAACCACTTTTCGCACTTGTGTTGGTGCAGGAAACCACTTTTGCACTTGTATTAGTGTGGAAAAAACACTTTTCGCACTTGTGTTAGTGTTGAAAAACCACTTTTCGCACTTGTGTTAGTGTTGAAAAACCACTTTTCGCACTTGTGTTGGTGCAGGAAACCACTTTTGCACTTGTATTAGTGTGGAAAAAACACTTTTTGCACTTGTGGTAGTGTTGAAAAACCACTTTTTGCACTTGTGTTAGTGTTGAAAAACCACTTTTCGCACTTGTGTTGGTGCAGGAAACCACGTTTGCACTTGTATTAGTGTGGAAAAACCACTTTGCGCACTTGTGTTAGTGTTGAAAAACCACTTTTTGCACTTGTGTTAGTGTTGAAAAACCACTTTTCGCACTTGTGTTGGTGCAGGAAACCACTTTTGCACTTGTATTAGTGTGGAAAAAACACTTTTCGCACTTGTGTTAGTGTTGAAAAACCACTTTTCGCACTTGTGTTAGTGTTGAAAAACCACTTTTCGCACTTGTGTTGGTGCAGGAAACCACTTTTGCACTTGTATTAGTGTGGAAAAAACACTTTTTGCACTTGTGATAGTGTTGAAAAACCACTTTTCGCACTTGTGTTAGTGTTGAAAAACCACTTTTCGCACTTGTGTTGGTGCAGGAAACCACTTTTGCACTTGTATTAGTGTGGAAAAACCACTTTTCGCACTTCTGTTAGTGTTGAAAAACCACTTTTCGCATTTGTGTTAGTGTTGAAAACCACTTTTCGCACTTGTGGTGGTGCAGGAAACCACTTTTGCATTTGCATTAGTGTGGAAAAAACCACTTTTCGCACCTGTGTTAGTGTTGAAAAACCACTTTTCGCACTTGTGCTAGTGTTGAAAAACCACTTTTCGCACTTGTGTTGGTGCAGGAAACCACTTTTGCACTTGTATTAGTGTGGAAAAAACACTTTTTGCACTTGTGAAATTGTTGAAAAACCACTTTTCACACTTGTGTTAGTGTTGAAAAACCACTTTTCACACTTTTGTTAGTGTTGAAAAACCACTTTTCGCACTTGTGATGGTGCAGGAAACCACCTTTGCACTTGTATTAGTGTGGAAAAAACACTTTTTGCACTTGTGATAGTGTTGAAAAACCACTTTTCGCACTTGTGTTGGTGCAGGAAACCACTTTTGCACTTGTATTAGTGTGGCAAAACCACTTTTCGCCGTTGTGTTAGTGTTGAAAAACCACTTTTCGCACTTGTGTTAGTGTTGAAAAACCACTTTTCGCACTTGTGTTAGTGTTGAAAAACCACTTTTCGCACTTGTGTTAGTGTTGAAAAACCACTTTTCGCATTGGTGTTGGTGAAGGAAACCACTTTTGCACTTGTATTAGTGTGGAAAAACCACTTTTCGCACTTGTGTTAGTGTTGAAAAACCACTTTTCGCACTTGTGTTAGTGTTGAAAAACCACTTTTCGCACTTGTGTTAGTGTTGAAAAACCACTTTTCGCACTTGTGTTGGTGCAGGAAACCACTTTTGCACTTGTATTAGTGTGGCAAAAACCACTTTTCGCACTTGTGTTGGTGCAGGAAACCACTTTTGCACTTGTATTAGTGTGGAAAACACACTTTTCGCACTTGTGTTAGTGTTGAAAAACCACTTTTCGCACTTGTGTTAGTGTTGAAAAACCACTTTTCGCACTTGTGTTGGTGCAGGAAACCACTTTTGCACTTGTATTAGTGTGGAAAAAACACTTTTTGCACTTGTGATAGTGTTGAAAAACCACTTTTCGCACTTGTGTGTGTTGAAAAACCACTTTTCGCACTTGTGTTGGTGCAGGAAACCACTTTTGCACTTGTATTAGTGTGGAAAAAACACTTTTCGCACTTGTGTTAGTGTTGAAAAACCACTTTTCGCACTTGTGTTAGTGTTGAAAATCCACTTTTCGCACTTGTGTTGGTGCAGGAAACCACTTTTGCACTTGTATTAGTGTGGAAAAAACACTTTTTGCACTTGTGATAGTGTTGAAAAACCACTTTTCGCACTTGTGTTGGTGTTGAAAAACCACTTTTCACACTTGTGTTGGTGCAGGAAACCACTTTTGCACTTGTATTAGTGTGGAAAAAACACTTTTTGCACTTGTGATAGTGTTGAAAAACCACTTTTCGCACTTGTGTGTGTTGAAAAACCACTTTTCGCACTTGTGTTGGTGCAGGAAACCACTTTTGCACTTGTATTAGTGTGGAAAAAACACTTTTCGCACTTGTGTTAGTGTTGAAAAACCACTTTTCGCACTTGTGTTAGTGTTGAAAATCCACTTTTCGCACTTGTGTTGGTGCAGGAAACCACTTTTGCACTTGTATTAGTGTGGAAAAAACACTTTTTGCACTTGTGATAGTGTTGAAAAACCACTTTTCGCACTTGTGTTGGTGTTGAAAAACCACTTTTCGCACTTGTGTTGGTGCAGGAAACCACTTTTGCACTTGTATTAGTGTGGAAAACACACTTTTCGCACTTGTGTTAGTGTTGAAAAACCACTTTTCGCACTTGTGTTAGTGTTGAAAAACCACTTTTCGCACTTGTGTTGGTGCAGGAAACCACTTTTGCACTTGTATTAGTGTGGAAAAAACACTTTTTGCACTTGTGATAGTGTTGAAAAACCACTTTTCGCACTTGTGTGTGTTGAAAAACCACTTTTCACACTTGTGTTGGTGCAGGAAACCACTTTTGCACTTGTATTAGTGTGGAAAAAACACTTTTCGCACTTGTGTTAGTGTTGAAAAACCACTTTTCGCACTTGTGTTAGTGTTGAAAATCCACTTTTCGCACTTGTGTTGGTGCAGGAAACCACTTTTGCACTTGTATTAGTGTGGAAAAAACACTTTTTGCACTTGTGATAGTGTTGAAAAACCACTTTTCGCACTTGTGTTGGTGTTGAAAAACCACTTTTCGCACTTGTGTTGGTGCAGGAAACCACTTTTGCACTTGTATTAGTGTGGAAAACACACTTTTCGCACTTGTGTTAGTGTTGAAAAACCACTTTTCGCACTTGTGTTAGTGTTGAAAAACCACTTTTCGCACTTGTGTTGGTGCAGGAAACCACTTTTGCACTTGTATTAGTGTGGAAAAAACACTTTTTGCACTTGTGATAGTGTTGAAAAACCACTTTTCGCACTTGTGTTAGTGTTGAAAAACCACTTTTCGCACTTGTGTTGGTGCAGGAAACCACTTTTGCACTTGTATTAGTGTGGAAAAACCACTTTTCGCACTTGTGTTAGTGTTGAAAAACCACTTTTTGCACTTGTGTTAGTGTTGAAAAACCACTTTTCGCACTTGTGTTTGTGTTGAAAAACCACTTTTCGCACTTGTGTTGGTGCAGGAAACCACTTTTGCACTTGTATTAGTGTGGAAAAAACACTTTTCGCACTTGTGTTAGTGTTGAAAAACCACTTTTCGCACTTGTGTTAGTGTTGAAAAACCACTTTTCGCACTTGTGTTGGTGCAGGAAACCACTTTTGCACTTGTATTAGTGTGGAAAAAACACTTTTTGCACTTGTGATAGTGTTGAAAAACCACTTTTCGCACTTGTGTTAGTGTTGAAAAACCACTTTTCGCACTTGTGTTGGTGCAGGAAACCACTTTTGCACTTGTATTAGTGTGGAAAAACCACTTTTCGCACTTCTGTTAGTGTTGAAAAACCACTTTTCGCATTTGTGTTAGTGTTGAAAACCACTTTTCGCACTTGTGGTGGTGCAGGAAACCACTTTTGCATTTGCATTAGTGTGGAAAAAACCACTTTTCGCACCTGTGTTAGTGTTGAAAAACCACTTTTCGCACTTGTGCTAGTGTTGAAAAACCACTTTTCGCACTTGTGTTGGTGCAGGAAACCACTTTTGCACTTGTATTAGTGTGGAAAAAACACTTTTTGCACTTGTGAAATTGTTGAAAAACCACTTTTCACACTTGTGTTAGTGTTGAAAAACCACTTTTCACACTTTTGTTAGTGTTGAAAAACCACTTTTCGCACTTGTGATGGTGCAGGAAACCACCTTTGCACTTGTATTAGTGTGGAAAAAACACTTTTTGCACTTGTGATAGTGTTGAAAAACCACTTTTCGCACTTGTGTTGGTGCAGGAAACCACTTTTGCACTTGTATTAGTGTGGCAAAACCACTTTTCGCCGTTGTGTTAGTGTTGAAAAACCACTTTTCACACTTGTGTTAGTGTTGAAAAACCACTTTTCGCACTTGTGTTAGTGTTGAAAAACCACTTTTCGCACTTGTGTTAGTGTTGAAAAACCACTTTTCGCATTGGTGTTGGTGCAGGAAACCACTTTTGCACTTGTATTAGTGTGGAAAAACCACTTTTCGCACTTGTGTTAGTGTTGAAAAACCACTTTTCGCACTTGTGTTAGTGTTGAAAAACCACTTTTCGCACTTGTGTTAGTGTTGAAAAACCACTTTTCGCACTTGTGTTGGTGCAGGAAACCACTTTTGCACTTGTATTAGTGTGGCAAAAAACACTTTTCGCACTTGTGTTAGGTTTGAAAAACCACTTTTCGCACTTGTGTTAGTGTTGAAAAACCACTTTTCGCACTTGTGTTGGTGCAGGAAACCACTTTTTCACTTGTATTAGTGTGGAAAACACACTTTTCACACTTGTGTTAGTGTTGAAAAACCACTTTTCGCACTTGTGTTAGTGTTGAAAAACCACTTTTCGCACTTGCGTTGGTGCAGGAAACCACTTTTGCACTTGTATAGTGTGGAAAAAACACTTTTTGCACTTGTGATAGTGTTGAAAAACCACTTTTCGCACTTGTGTTAGTGTTTAAAAACCACTTTTCGCACTTGTGTTGGTGCAGGAAAACCACTTTTGCACTTGTATTAGTGTGGAAAAACCACTTTTCGCACTTGTGTTAGTGTTGAAAAACCACTTTTCGCACTTGTGTTAGTGTTGAAAAACCACTTTTCGCACTTGTGTTTGTGTTGAAAAACCACTTTTCGCACTTGTGTTGGTGCAGGAAACCACTTTTGCACTTGTATTAGTGTGGAAAAAACACTTTTCGCACTTGTGTTAGTGTTGAAAAACCACTTTTCGCACTTGTGTTAGTGTTGAAAAACCACTTTTCGCACTTGTGTTGGTGCAGGAAACCACTTTTGCACTTGTATTAGTGTGGAAAAAACACTTTTTGCACTTGTGGTAGTGTTGAAAAACCACTTTTTGCACTTGTGTTAGTGTTGAAAAACCACTTTTCGCACTTGTGTTGGTGCAGGAAACCACGTTTGCACTTGTATTAGTGTGGAAAAACCACTTTGCGCACTTGTGTTAGTGTTGAAAAACCACTTTTTGCACTTGTGTTAGTGTTGAAAAACCACTTTTCGCACTTGTGTTGGTGCAGGAAACCACTTTTGCACTTGTATTAGTGTGGAAAAAACACTTTTCGCACTTGTGTTAGTGTTGAAAAACCACTTTTCGCACTTGTGTTAGTGTTGAAAAACCACTTTTCGCACTTGTGTTGGTGCAGGAAACCACTTTTGCACTTGTATTAGTGTGGAAAAAACACTTTTTGCACTTGTGATAGTGTTGAAAAACCACTTTTCGCACTTGTGTTAGTGTTGAAAAACCACTTTTCGCACTTGTGTTGGTGCAGGAAACCACTTTTGCACTTGTATTAGTGTGGAAAAACCACTTTTCGCACTTGTGTTAGTGTTGAAAAACCACTTTTCGCATTTGTGTTAGTGTTGAAAACCACTTTTCGCACTTGTGGTGGTGCAGGAAACCACTTTTGCATTTGCATTAGTGTGGAAAAAACCACTTTTCGCACCTGTGTTAGTGTTGAAAAACCACTTTTCGCACTTGTGCTAGTGTTGAAAAACCACTTTTCGCACTTGTGTTGGTGCAGTAAACCACTTTTGCACTTGTATTAGTGTGGAAAAAACACTTTTTGCACTTGTGATAGTGTTGAAAAACCACTTTTCACACATGTGTTAGTGTTGAAAAACCACTTTTCACACTTTTGTTAGTGTTGAAAAACCACTTTTCGCACTTGTGATGGTGCAGGAAACCACCTTTGCACTTGTATTAGTGTGGAAAAAACACTTTTTGCACTTGTGATAGTGTTGAAAAACCACTTTTCGCACTTGTGTTAGTGTTGAAAAACCACTTTTCGCACTTGTGTTGGTGCAGGAAACCACTTTTGCACTTGTATTAGTGTGGCAAAACCACTTTTCGCCGTTGTGTTAGTGTTGAAAAACCACTTTTCGCACTTGTGTTAGTGTTGAAAAACCACTTTTCGCACTTGTGTTAGTGTTGAAAAACCACTTTTCGCACTTGTGTTAGTGTTGAAAAACCACTTTTCGCATTGGTGTTGGTGCAGGAAACCACTTTTGCACTTGTATTAGTGTGGAAAAACCACTTTTCGCACTTGTGTTAGTGTTGAAAAACCACTTTTCGCACTTGTGTTAGTGTTGAAAAACCACTTTTCGCACTTGTGTTAGTGTTGAAAAACCACTTTTCGCACTTGTGTTGGTGCAGGAAACCACTTTTGCACTTGTATTAGTGTGGCAAAAAACACTTTTCGCACTTGTGTTAGGTTTGAAAAACCACTTTTCGCACTTGTGTTAGTGTTGAAAAACCACTTTTCGCACTTGTGTTGGTGCAGGAAACCACTTTTGCACTTGTATTAGTGTAGAAAACACACTTTTCGCACTTGTGTTAGTGTTGAAAAACCACTTTTCGCACTTGTGTTAGTGTTGAAAAACCACTTTTCGCACTTGCGTTGGTGCAGGAAACCACTTTTGCACTTGTGTTAGTGTTGAAAACCACTTTTCGCACTTGTGGTGGTGCAGGAAACCACTTTTGCATTTGCATTAGTGTGGAAAAAACCACTTTTCGCACCTGTGTTAGTGTTGAAAAACCACTTTTCGCACTTGTGCTAGTGTTGAAAAACCACTTTTCGCACTTGTGTTGGTGCAGTAAACCACTTTTGCACTTGTATTAGTGTGGAAAAAACACTTTTTGCACTTGTGATAGTGTTGAAAAACCACTTTTCACACATGTGTTAGTGTTGAAAAACCACTTTTCACACTTTTGTTAGTGTTGAAAAACCACTTTTCGCACTTGTGATGGTGCAGGAAACCACCTTTGCACTTGTATTAGTGTGGAAAAAACACTTTTTGCACTTGTGATAGTGTTGAAAAACCACTTTTCGCACTTGTGTTAGTGTTGAAAAACCACTTTTCGCACTTGTGTTGGTGCAGGAAACCACTTTTGCACTTGTATTAGTGTGGCAAAACCACTTTTCGCCGTTGTGTTAGTGTTGAAAAACCACTTTTCGCACTTGTGTTAGTGTTGAAAAACCACTTTTCGCACTTGTGTTAGTGTTGAAAAACCACTTTTCGCACTTGTGTTAGTGTTGAAAAACCACTTTTCGCATTGGTGTTGGTGCAGGAAACCACTTTTGCACTTGTATTAGTGTGGAAAAACCACTTTTCGCACTTGTGTTAGTGTTGAAAAACCACTTTTCGCACTTGTGTTAGTGTTGAAAAACCACTTTTCGCACTTGTGTTAGTGTTGAAAAACCACTTTTCGCACTTGTGTTGGTGCAGGAAACCACTTTTGCACTTGTATTAGTGTGGCAAAAAACACTTTTCGCACTTGTGTTAGGTTTGAAAAACCACTTTTCGCACTTGTGTTAGTGTTGAAAAACCACTTTTCGCACTTGTGTTGGTGCAGGAAACCACTTTTGCACTTGTATTAGTGTAGAAAACACACTTTTCGCACTTGTGTTAGTGTTGAAAAACCACTTTTCGCACTTGTGTTAGTGTTGAAAAACCACTTTTCGCACTTGCGTTGGTGCAGGAAACCACTTTTGCACTTGTATTAGTGTGAAAAAACACTTTTTGCACTTGTGATAGTGTTGAAAAACCACTTTTCGCACTTGTGTTAGTGTTTAAAAACCACTTTTCGCACTTGTGTTGGTGCAGGAAAACCACTTTTGCACTTGTATTAGTGTGGAAAAACCACTTTTCGCACTTGTGTTAGTGTTGAAAAACAACTTTTCGCACTTGTGTTAGTGTTGAAAAACCACTTTTCGCACTTGTGTTTGTGTTGAAAAACCACTTTTCGCACTTGTGTTGGTGCAGGAAACCACTTTTGCACTTGTATTAGTGTGGAAAAAACACTTTTCGCACTTGTGTTAGTGTTGAAAAACCACTTTTCGCACTTGTGTTAGTGTTGAAAAACCACTTTTCGCACTTGTGTTGGTGCAGGAAACCACTTTTGCACTTGTATTAGTGTGGAAAAAACACTTTTTGCACTTTGTGGTAGTGTTGAAAAACCACTTTTTGCACTTGTGTTAGTGTTGAAAAACCACTTTTCGCACTTGTGTTGGTGCAGGAAACCACGTTTGCACTTGTATTAGTGTGGAAAAAACCACTTTGCGCACTTGTGATAGTGTTGAAAAACCACTTTTTGCACTTGTGTTAGTGTTGAAAAACCACTTTTCGCACTTGTGTTAGGTTTGAAAAACCACTTTTCGCACTTGTGTTAGTGTTGAAAAACCACTTTCGCACTTGTGTTGGTGCAGGAAACCACTTTTGCACTTGTATTAGTGTGGAAAACACACTTTTCGCACTTGTGTTAGTGTTGAAAAACCACTTTTCGCACTTGTGTTAGTGTTGAAAAACCACTTTTCGCACTTGCGTTGGTGCAGGAAACCACTTTTGCACTTGTATAATGTGGAAAAAACACTTTTTGCACTTGTGATAGTGTTGAAAAACCACTTTTCGCACTTGTGTTAGTGTTTAAAAACACTTTTCGCACTTGTGTTGGTGCAGGAAAACCACTTTTGCACTTGTATTAGTGTGGAAAAACCACTTTTCGCACTTGTGTTAGTGTTGAAAAACCACTTTTCGCACTTGTGTTAGTGTTGAAAAACCACTTTTCGCACTTGTGTTTGTGTTGAAAAACCACTTTTCGCACTTGTGTTGGTGCAGGAAACCACTTTTGCACTTGTATTAGTGTGGAAAAAACACTTTTCGCACTTGTGTTAGTGTTGAAAAACCACTTTTCGCACTTGTGTTAGTGTTGAAAAACCACTTTTCGCACTTGTGTTTGTGTTGAAAAACCACTTTTCGCACTTGTGTTGGTGCAGGAAACCACT
Organism: Myxine glutinosa; assembly: GCF_964187855.1. NCBI lineage: Eukaryota > Metazoa > Chordata > Myxini > Myxiniformes > Myxinidae > Myxine > Myxine glutinosa. The sequence continues at coordinate 44,079 of NW_027616620.1, read as the reverse complement.
TTTGCACTTGTATTAGTGTGGAAAAAACACTTTTCGCACTTGTGTTAGTGTTGAAAAACCACTTTTCGCACTTGTGTTGGTGCAGGAAACCACTTTTGCACTTGTATTAGTGTGGAAAAAACACTTTTTGCACTTGTGGTAGTGTTGAAAAACCACTTTTTGCACTTGTGTTAGTGTTGAAAAACCACTTTTCGCACTTGTGTTGGTGCAGGAAACCACGTTTGCACTTGTATTAGTGTGGAAAAACCACTTTGCGCACTTGTGTTAGTGTTGAAAAACCACTTTTTGCACTTGTGTTAGTGTTGAAAAACCACTTTTCGCACTTGTGTTGGTGCAGGAAACCACTTTTGCACTTGTATTAGTGTGGAAAAAACACTTTTCGCACTTGTGTTAGTGTTGAAAAACCACTTTTCGCACTTGTGTTAGTGTTGAAAAACCACTTTTCGCACTTGTGTTGGTGCAGGAAACCACTTTTGCACTTGTATTAGTGTGGAAAAAACACTTTTTGCACTTGTGATAGTGTTGAAAAACCACTTTTCGCACTTGTGTTAGTGTTGAAAAACCACTTTTCGCACTTGTGTTGGTGCAGGAAACCACTTTTGCACTTGTATTAGTGTGGAAAAACCACTTTTCGCACTTGTGTTAGTGTTGAAAAACCACTTTTCGCATTTGTGTTAGTGTTGAAAACCACTTTTCGCACTTGTGGTGGTGCAGGAAACCACTTTTGCATTTGCATTAGTGTGGAAAAAACCACTTTTCGCACCTGTGTTAGTGTTGAAAAACCACTTTTCGCACTTGTGCTAGTGTTGAAAAACCACTTTTCGCACTTGTGTTGGTGCAGGAAACCACTTTTGCACTTGTATTAGTGTGGAAAAAACACTTTTTGCACTTGTGATAGTGTTGAAAAACCACTTTTCACACATGTGTTAGTGTTGAAAAACCACTTTTCACACTTTTGTTAGTGTTGAAAAACCACTTTTCGCACTTGTGATGGTGCAGGAAACCACCTTTGCACTTGTATTAGTGTGGAAAAAACACTTTTTGCACTTGTGATAGTGTTGAAAAACCACTTTTCGCACTTGTGTTAGTGTTGAAAAACCACTTTTCGCACTTGTGTTGGTGCAGGAAACCACTTTTGCACTTGTATTAGTGTGGCAAAACCACTTTTCGCCGTTGTGTTAGTGTTGAAAAACCACTTTTCGCACTTGTGTTAGTGTTGAAAAACCACTTTTCGCACTTGTGTTAGTGTTGAAAAACCACTTTTCGCACTTGTGTTAGTGTTGAAAAACCACTTTTCGCATTGGTGTTGGTGCAGGAAACCACTTTTGCACTTGTATTAGTGTGGAAAAACCACTTTTCGCACTTGTGTTAGTGTTGAAAAACCACTTTTCGCACTTGTGTTAGTGTTGAAAAACCACTTTTCGCACTTGTGTTAGTGTTGAAAAACCACTTTTCGCACTTGTGTTGGTGCAGGAAACCACTTTTGCACTTGTATTAGTGTGGCAAAAAACACTTTTCGCACTTGTGTTAGGTTTGAAAAACCACTTTTCGCACTTGTGTTAGTGTTGAAAAACCACTTTTCGCACTTGTGTTGGTGCAGGAAACCACTTTTGCACTTGTATTAGTGTGGAAAACACACTTTTCGCACTTGTGTTAGTGTTGAAAAACCACTTTTCGCACTTGTGTTAGTGTTGAAAAACCACTTTTGCACTTGTATTAGTGTGGAAAAAACACTTTTTGCACTTGTGATAGTGTTGAAAAACCAGTTTTCGCACTTGTGTTAGTGTTTAAAAACCACTTTTCGCACTTGTGTTGGTGCAGGAAAACCACTTTTGCACTTGTATTAGTGTGGAAAAACCACTTTTCGCACTTGTGTTAGTGTTGAAAAACCACTTTTCGCACTTGTGTTAGTGTTGAAAAACCACTTTTCGCACTTGTGTTTGTGTTGAAAAACCACTTTTCGCACTTGTGTTGGTGCAGGAAACCACTTTTTCACTTGTATTAGTGTGGAAAAAACACTTTTCGCACTTGTGTTAGTGTTGAAAAACCACTTTTCGCACTTGTGTTAGTGTTGAAAAACCACTTTTCGCACTTGTGTTGGTGCAGGAAACCACTTTTGCACTTGTATTAGTGTGGAAAAAACACTTTTTGCACTTGTGGTAGTGTTGAAAAACCACTTTTTGCACTTGTGTTAGTGTTGAAAAACCACTTTTCGCACTTGTGTTGGTGCAGGAAACCACGTTTGCACTTGTATTAGTGTGGAAAAACCACTTTGCGCACTTGTGATAGTGTTGAAAAACCACTTTTTGCACTTGTGTTAGTGTTGAAAAACCACTTTTCGCACTTGTGTTAGGTTTGAAAAACCACTTTTCGCACTTGTGTTAGTGTTGAAAAACCACTTTTCGCACTTGTGTTGGTGCAGGAAACCACTTTTGCACTTGTATTAGTGTGGAAAACACACTTTTCGCACTTGTGTTAGTGTTGAAAAACCACTTTTCGCACTTGTGTTAGTGTTGAAAAACCACTTTTCGCACTTGCGTTGGTGCAGGAAACCACTTTTGCACTTGTATAGTGTGGAAAAAACACTTTTTGCACTTGTGATAGTGTTGAAAAACCACTTTTCGCACTTGTGTTAGTGTTTAAAAACCACTTTTCGCACTTGTGTTGGTGCAGGAAAACCACTTTTGCACTTGTATTAGTGTGGAAAAACCACTTTTCGCACTTGTGTTAGTGTTGAAAAACCACTTTTCGCACTTGTGTTAGTGTTGAAAAACCACTTTTCGCACTTGTGTTTGTGTTGAAAAACCACTTTTCGCACTTGTGTTGGTGCAGGAAACCACTTTTGCACTTGTATTAGTGTGGAAAAAACACTTTTCGCACTTGTGTTAGTGTTGAAAAACCACTTTTCGCACTTGTGTTAGTGTTGAAAAACCACTTTTCGCACTTGTGTTGGTGCAGGAAACCACTTTTGCACTTGTATTAGTGTGGAAAAAACACTTTTTGCACTTGTGGTAGTGTTGAAAAACCACTTTTTGCACTTGTGTTAGTGTTGAAAAACCACTTTTCGCACTTGTGTTGGTGCAGGAAACCACGTTTGCACTTGTATTAGTGTGGAAAAACCACTTTGCGCACTTGTGTTAGTGTTGAAAAACCACTTTTTGCACTTGTGTTAGTGTTGAAAAACCACTTTTCGCACTTGTGTTGGTGCAGGAAACCACTTTTGCACTTGTATTAGTGTGGAAAAAACACTTTTCGCACTTGTGTTAGTGTTGAAAAACCACTTTTCGCACTTGTGTTAGTGTTGAAAAACCACTTTTCGCACTTGTGTTGGTGCAGGAAACCACTTTTGCACTTGTATTAGTGTGGAAAAAACACTTTTTGCACTTGTGATAGTGTTGAAAAACCACTTTTCGCACTTGTGTTAGTGTTGAAAAACCACTTTTCGCACTTGTGTTGGTGCAGGAAACCACTTTTGCACTTGTATTAGTGTGGAAAAACCACTTTTCGCACTTGTGTTAGTGTTGAAAAACCACTTTTCGCATTTGTGTTAGTGTTGAAAACCACTTTTCGCACTTGTGGTGGTGCAGGAAACCACTTTTGCATTTGCATTAGTGTGGAAAAAACCACTTTTCGCACCTGTGTTAGTGTTGAAAAACCACTTTTCGCACTTGTGCTAGTGTTGAAAAACCACTTTTCGCACTTGTGTTGGTGCAGGAAACCACTTTTGCACTTGTATTAGTGTGGAAAAAACACTTTTTGCACTTGTGATAGTGTTGAAAAACCACTTTTCACACTTGTGTTAGTGTTGAAAAACCACTTTTCACACTTTTGTTAGTGTTGAAAAACCACTTTTCGCACTTGTGATGGTGCAGGAAACCACCTTTGCACTTGTATTAGTGTGGAAAAAACACTTTTTGCACTTGTGATAGTGTTGAAAAACCACTTTTCGCACTTGTGTTAGTGTTGAAAAACCACTTTTCGCACTTGTGTTGGTGCAGGAAACCACTTTTGCACTTGTATTAGTGTGGCAAAACCACTTTTCGCCGTTGTGTTAGTGTTGAAAAACCACTTTTCGCACTTGTGTTAGTGTTGAAAAACCACTTTTCGCACTTGTGTTAGTGTTGAAAAACCACTTTTCGCACTTGTGTTAGTGTTGAAAAACCACTTTTCGCATTGGTGTTGGTGCAGGAAACCACTTTTGCACTTGTATTAGTGTGGAAAAACCACTTTTCGCACTTGTGTTAGTGTTGAAAAACCACTTTTCGCACTTGTGTTAGTGTTGAAAAACCACTTTTCGCACTTGTGTTAGTGTTGAAAAACCACTTTTCGCACTTGTGTTGGTGCAGGAAACCACTTTTGCACTTGTATTAGTGTGGCAAAAAACACTTTTCGCACTTGTGTTAGGTTTGAAAAACCACTTTTCGCACTTGTGTTAGTGTTGAAAAACCACTTTTCGCACTTGTGTTGGTGCAGGAAACCACTTTTGCACTTGTATTAGTGTGGAAAACACACTTTTCGCACTTGTGTTAGTGTTGAAAAACCACTTTTCGCACTTGTGTTAGTGTTGAAAAACCACTTTTCGCACTTGCGTTGGTGCAGGAAACCACTTTTGCACTTGTATTAGTGTGGAAAAAACACTTTTTGCACTTGTGATAGTGTTGAAAAACCACTTTTCGCACTTGTGTTAGTGTTTAAAAACCACTTTTCGCACTTGTGTTGGTGCAGGAAAACCACTTTTGCACTTGTATTAGTGTGGAAAAACCACTTTTCGCACTTGTGTTAGTGTTGAAAAACCACTTTTCGCACTTGTGTTAGTGTTGAAAAACCACTTTTCGCACTTGTGTTTGTGTTGAAAAACCACTTTTCGCACTTGTGTTGGTGCAGGAAACCACTTTTGCACTTGTATTAGTGTGGAAAAAACACTTTTCGCACTTGTGTTAGTGTTGAAAAACCACTTTTCGCACTTGTGTTAGTGTTGAAAAACCACTTTTCGCACTTGTGTTGGTGCAGGAAACCACTTTTGCACTTGTATTAGTGTGGAAAAAACACTTTTTGCACTTGTGGTAGTGTTGAAAAACCACTTTTTGCACTTGTGTTAGTGTTGAAAAACCACTTTTCGCACTTGTGTTGGTGCAGGAAACCACGTTTGCACTTGTATTAGTGTGGAAAAACCACTTTGCGCACTTGTGATAGTGTTGAAAAACCACTTTTTGCACTTGTGTTAGTGTTGAAAAACCACTTTTCGCACTTGTGTTGGTGCAGGAAACCACTTTTGCACTTGTATTAGTGTGGAAAAAACACTTTTCGCACTTGTGTTAGTGTTGAAAAACCACTTTTCGCACTTGTGTTAGTGTTGAAAAACCACTTTTCGCACTTGTGTTGGTGCAGGAAACCACTTTTGCACTTGTATTAGTGTGGAAAAAACACTTTTTGCACTTGTGATAGTGTTGAAAAACCACTTTTCGCACTTGTGTTATTGTCGAAAAACCACATTTCGCACTTGTGTTGGTGCAGGAAACCACTTTTGCACTTGTATTAGTGTTGAAAAACCACTTTTCGCACCTGTGTTAGTGTTGAAAAACCACTTTTCGCACTTGTGTTAGTGTTGAAAAACCACTTTTCGCACTTGTGTTGGTGCAGGAAACCACTTTTGCACTTGTATTAGTGTGGAAAAAACACTTTTCGCACTTGTGTTAGTGTTGAAAAACCACTTTTCGCACTTGTGTTAGTGTTGAAAAACCACTTTTCGCACTTGTGTTGGTGCAGGAAACCACTTTTGCACTTGTATTAGTGTGGAAAAAACACTTTTTGCACTTGTGGTAGTGTTGAAAAACCACTTTTTGCACTTGTGTTAGTGTTGAAAAACCACTTTTCGCACTTGTGTTGGTGCAGGAAACCACGTTTGCACTTGTATTAGTGTGGAAAAACCACTTTGCGCACTTGTGTTAGTGTTGAAAAACCACTTTTCGCACTTGTGTTAGTGTTGAAAAACCACTTTTCGCACTTGTGTTGGTGCAGGAAACCACTTTTGCACTTGTATTAGTGTGGAAAAAACACTTTTCGCACTTGTGTTAGTGTTGAAAAACCACTTTTCGCACTTGTGTTAGTGTTGAAAAACCACTTTTCGCACTTGTGTTGGTGCAGGAAACCACTTTTGCACTTGTATTAGTGTGGAAAAAACACTTTTTGCACTTGTGATAGTGTTGAAAAACCACTTTTCGCACTTGTGTTATTGTCGAAAAACCACTTTTCGCACTTGTGTTGGTGCAGGAAACCACTTTTGCACTTGTATTAGTGTTGAAAAACCACTTTTCGCACCTGTGTTAGTGTGAAAAACCACTTTTCGCACTTGTGTTAGTGTTGAAAAACCACTTTTCGCACTTGTGTTAGTGTTGAAAAAACACTTTTCGCACTTGTGTTGGTGCAGGAAACCACTTTTGCACTTGTATTAGTGTGGAAAAAACACTTTTTGCACTTGTGATAGTGTTGAAAAACCACTTTTCGCACTTGTGTGTGTTGAAAAACCACTTTTCGCACTTGTGTTGGTGCAGGAAACCACTTTTGCACTTGTATTAGTGTGGAAAAAACACTTTTCGCACTTGTGTTAGTGTTGAAAAACCACTTTTCGCACTTGTGTTAGTGTTGAAAAATCCACTTTTCGCACTTGTGTTGGTGCAGGAAACCACTTTTGCACTTGTATTAGTGTGGAAAAAACACTTTTTGCACTTGTGTTGGTGCAGGAAACCACTTTTGCACTTGTATTAGTGTGGAAAAAACACTTTTTGCACTTGTGATAGTGTTGAAAAAACCACTTTTCGCACTTGTGTGTGTTGAAAAACCACTTTTCGCACTTGTGTTGGTGCAGGAAACCACTTTTGCACTTGTATTAGTGTGGAAAAAACACTTTTCGCACTTGTGTTAGTGTTGAAAAACCACTTTTCGCACTTGTGTTAGTGTTGAAAAATCCACTTTTCGCACTTGTGTTGGTGCAGGAAACCACTTTTGCACTTGTATTAGTGTGGAAAAAAACACTTTTTGCACTTGTGATAGTGTTGAAAAACCACTTTTTGCACTTGTGTGGTGTTGAAAAACCACTTTTCGCACTTGTGTTGGTGCAGGAAACCACTTTTGCACTTGTATTAGTGTGGAAAACACACTTTTCGCACTTGTGTTAGTGTTGAAAAACCACTTTTCGCACTTGTGTTAGTGTTGAAAAACCACTTTTCGCACTTGTGTTGGTGCAGGAAACCACTTTTGCACTTGTATTAGTGTGGAAAAAACACTTTTTGCACTTGTGATAGTGTTGAAAAACCACTTTTCGCACTTGTGTGTGTTGAAAAACCACTTTTCGCACTTGTGTTGGTGCAGGAAACCACTTTTGCACTTGTATTAGTGTGGAAAAAACACTTTTCGCACTTGTGTTAGTGTTGAAAAACCACTTTTCGCACTTGTGTTAGTGTTGAAAATCCACTTTTCGCACTTGTGTTGGTGCAGAAAACCACTTTTGCACTTGTATTAGTGTGGAAAAAACACTTTTTGCACTTGTGATAGTGTTGAAAAACCACTTTTCGCACTTGTGTTGGTGTTGAAAAACCACTTTTCGCACTTGTGTTGGTGCAGGAAACCACTTTTGCACTTGTATTAGTGTGGAAAAAACACTTTTTGCACTTGTGATAGTGTTGAAAAACCACTTTTCGCACTTGTGTGTGTTGAAAAACCACTTTTCGCACTTGTGTTGGTGCAGGAAACCACTTTTGCACTTGTATTAGTGTGGAAAAAACACTTTTCGCACTTGTGTTAGTGTTGAAAAACCACTTTTCGCACTTGTGTTAGTGTTGAAAATCCACTTTTCGCACTTGTGTTGGTGCAGGAAACCACTTTTGCACTTGTATTAGTGTGGAAAAAACACTTTTTGCACTTGTGATAGTGTTGAAAAACCACTTTTCGCACTTGTGTTGGTGTTGAAAAACCACTTTTCGCACTTGTGTTGGTGCAGGAAACCACTTTTGCACTTGTATTAGTGTGGAAAACACACTTTTCGCACTTGTGTTAGTGTTGAAAAACCACTTTTCGCACTTGTGTTAGTGTTGAAAAACCACTTTTCGCACTTGTGTTGGTGCAGGAAACCACTTTTGCACTTGTATTAGTGTGGAAAAAACACTTTTTGCACTTGTGATAGTGTTGAAAAACCACTTTTCGCACTTGTGTGTGTTGAAAAACCACTTTTCGCACTTGTGTTGGTGCAGGAAACCACTTTTGCACTTGTATTAGTGTGGAAAAAACACTTTTCGCACTTGTGTTAGTGTTGAAAAACACTTTTCGCACTTGTGTTAGTGTTGAAAATCCACTTTTCGCACTTGTGTTGGTGCAGGAAACCACTTTTGCACTTGTATTAGTGTGGAAAAAACACTTTTTGCACTTGTGATAGTGTTGAAAAACCACTTTTCGCACTTGTGTTGGTGTTGAAAAACCACTTTTCGCACTTGTGTTGGTGCAGGAAACCACTTTTGCACTTGTATTAGTGTGGAAAACACACTTTTCGCACTTGTGTTAGTGTTGAAAAACCACTTTTCGCACTTGTGTTAGTGTTGAAAAACCACTTTTCGCACTTGTGTTGGTGCAGGAAACCACTTTTGCACTTGTATTAGTGTGGAAAAAACACTTTTTGCACTTGTGATAGTGTTGAAAAACCACTTTTCGCACTTGTGTTAGTGTTGAAAAACCACTTTTCGCACTTGTGTTGGTGCAGGAAACCACTTTTGCACTTGTATTAGTGTGGAAAAACCACTTTTCGCACTTGTGTTAGTGTTGAAAAACCACTTTTTGCACTTGTGTTAGTGTTGAAAAACCACATTTCGCACTTGTGTTTGTGTTGAAAAACCACTTTTCGCACTTGTGTTGGTGCAGGAAACCACTTTTGCACTTGTATTAGTGTGGAAAAAACACTTTTCGCACTTGTGTTAGTGTTGAAAAACCACTTTTCGCACTTGTGTTAGTGTTGAAAAACCACTTTTCGCACTTGTGTTGGTGCAGGAAACCACTTTTGCACTTGTATTAGTGTGGAAAAAACACTTTTTGCACTTGTGATAGTGTTGAAAAACCACTTTTCGCACTTGTGTTAGTGTTGAAAAACCACTTTTCGCACTTGTGTTGGTGCAGGAAACCACTTTTGCACTTGTATTAGTGTGGAAAAACCACTTTTCGCACTTCTGTTAGTGTTGAAAAACCACTTTTCGCATTTGTGTTAGTGTTGAAAACCACTTTTCGCACTTGTGGTGGTGCAGGAAACCACTTTTGCATTTGCATTAGTGTGGAAAAAAACACTTTTCGCACCTGTGTTAGTGTTGAAAAACCACTTTTCGCACTTGTGCTGGTGTTGAAAAACCACTTTTCGCACTTGTGTTGGTGCAGGAAACCACTTTTGCACTTGTATTAGTGTGGAAAAAACACTTTTTGCACTTGTGATAGTGTTGAAAAACCACTTTTCACACTTGTGTTAGTGTTGAAAAACCACTTTTCACACTTTTGTTAGTGTTGAAAAACCACTTTTCGCACTTGTGATGGTGCAGGAAACCACCTTTGCACTTGTATTAGTGTGGAAAAACACTTTTTGCACTTGTGATAGTGTTGAAAAACCACTTTTCGCACTTGTGTTAGTGTTGAAAAACCACTTTTCGCACTTGTGTTGGTGCAGGAAACCACTTTTGCACTTGTATTAGTGTGGCAAAACCACTTTTCGCCGTTGTGTTAGTGTTGAAAAACCACTTTTCGCACTTGTGTTAGTGTTGAAAAACCACTTTTCGCACTTGTGTTAGTGTTGAAAAACCACTTTTCGCACTTGTGTTAGTGTTGAAAAACGACTTTTCGCATTGGTGTTGGTGCAGGAAACCACTTTTGCACTTGTATTAGTGTGGAAAAACCACTTTTCGCACTTGTGTTAGTGTTGAAAAACCACTTTTCGCACTTGTGTTAGTGTTGAAAAACCACTTTTCGCACTTGTGTTAGTGTTGAAAAACCACTTTTCGCACTTGTGTTGGTGCAGGAAACCACTTTTGCACTTGTATTGTGTGGCAAAAAACACTTTTCGCACTTGTGTTAGGTTTGAAAAACCACTTTTCGCACTTGTGTTAGTGTTGAAAAACCACTTTTCGCACTTGTGTTGGTGCAGGAAACCACTTTTGCACTTGTACTAGTGTGGAAAACACACTTTTCGCACTTGTGTTAGTGTTGAAAAACCACTTTTCGCACTTGTGTTAGTGTTGAAAAACCACTTTTCGCACTTGCGTTGGTGCAGGAAACCACTTTTGCACTTGTATTAGTGTGGAAAAAACACTTTTTGCACTTGTGATAGTGTTGAAAAACCACTTTTCGCACTTGTGTTAGTGTTTAAAAACCACTTTTCGCACTTGTGTTGGTGCAGGAAAACCACTTTTGCACTTGTATTAGTGTGGAAAAACCACTTTTCGCACTTGTGTTAGTGTTGAAAAACCACTTTTCGCACTTGTGTTAGTGTTGAAAAACCACTTTTCGCACTTGTGTTTGTGTTGAAAAACCACTTTTCGCACTTGTGTTGGTGCAGGAAACCACTTTTGCACTTGTATTAGTGTGGAAAAAACACTTTTCGCACTTGTGTTAGTGTTGAAAAACCACTTTTCGCACTTGTGTTAGTGTTGAAAAACCACTTTTCACACTTGTGTTGGTGCAGGAAACCACTTTTGCACTTGTATTAGTGTGGAAAAAACACTTTTTGCACTTGTGGTAGTGTTGAAAAACCACTTTTTGCACTTGTGTTAGTGTTGAAAAACCACTTTTCGCACTTGTGTTGGTGCAGGAAACCACGTTTGCACTTGTATTAGTGTGGAAAAACCACTTTGCGCACTTGTGTTAGTGTTGAAAAACCACTTTTTGCACTTGTGTTAGTGTTGAAAAACCACTTTTCGCACTTGTGTTGGTGCAGGAAACCACTTTTGCACTTGTATTAGTGTGGAAAAAACACTTTTCGCACTTGTGTTAGTGTTGAAAAACCACTTTTCGCACTTGTGTTAGTGTTGAAAAACCACTTTTCGCACTTGTGTTGGTGCAGGAAACCACTTTTGCACTTGTATTAGTGTGGAAAATACACTTTTTGCACTTGTGATAGTGTTGAAAAACCACTTTTCGCACTTGTGTTGGTGTTGAAAAACCACTTTTCGCACTTGTGTTGGTGCAGGAAACCACTTTTGCACTTGTATTAGTGTGGAAAAACCACTTTTCGCACTTGTGTTAGTGTTGAAAAACCACTTTTCGCATTTGTGTTAGTGTTGAAAACCACTTTTCGCACTTGTGGTGGTGCAGGAAACCACTTTTGCATTTGCATTAGTGTGGAAAAAACCACTTTTCGCACCTGTGTTAGTGTTGAAAAACCACTTTTCGCACTTGTGCTAGTGTTGAAAAACCACTTTTCGCACTTGTGTTGGTGCAGGAAACCACTTTTGCACTTGTATTAGTGTGGAAAAAACACTTTTTGCACTTGTGATAGTGTTGAAAAACCACTTTTCACACTTGTGTTAGTGTTGAAAAACCACTTTTCACACTTTTGTTAGTGTTGAAAAACCACTTTTCGCACTTGTGATGGTGCAGGAAACCACCTTTGCACTTGTTTTAGTGTGGAAAAAACACTTTTTGCACTTGTGATAGTGTTGAAAAACCACTTTTCGCACTTGTGTTAGTGTTGAAAAACCACTTTTCGCACTTGTGTTGGTGCAGGAAACCACTTTTGCACTTGTATTAGTGTGGCAAAACCACTTTTCGCCATTGTGTTAGTGTTGAAAAACCACTTTTCGCACTTGTGTTAGTGTTGAAAAACCACTTTTCGCACTTGTGTTAGTGTTGAAAAACCACTTTTCGCACTTGTGTTAGTGTTGAAAAACCACTTTTCGCATTGGTGTTGGTGCAGGAAACCACTTTTGCACTTGTATTAGTGTGGAAAAACCACTTTTCGCACTTGTGTTAGTGTTGAAAAACCACTTTTCGCACTTGTGTTAGTGTTGAAAAACCACTTTTCGCACTTGTGTTAGTGTTGAAAAACCACTTTTCGCACTTGTGTTGGTGCAGGAAACCACTTTTGCACTTGTATTAGTGTGGCAAAAAACACTTTTCGCACTTGTGTTAGGTTTGAAAAACCACTTTTCGCACTTGTGTTAGTGTTGAAAAACCACTTTTCGCACTTGTGTTGGTGCAGGAAACCACTTTTGCACTTGTATTAGTGTGGAAAACACACTTTTCGCACTTGTGTTAGTGTTGAAAAACCACTTTTCGCACTTGTGTTAGTGTTGAAAAACCACTTTTCGCACTTGCGTTGGTGCAGGAAACCACTTTTGCACTTGTATTAGTGTGGAAAAAACACTTTTTGCACTTGTGATAGTGTTGAAAAACCACTTTTCGCACTTGTGTTAGTGTTTAAAAACCACTTTTCGCACTTGTGTTGGTGCAGGAAAACCACTTTTGCACTTGTATTAGTGTGGAAAAACCACTTTTCGCACTTGTGTTAGTGTTGAAAAACCACTTTTCGCACTTGTGTTAGTGTTGAAAAACCACTTTTCGCACTTGTGTTTGTGTTGAAAAACCACTTTTCGCACTTGTGTTGGTGCAGGAAACCACTTTTGCACTTGTATTAGTGTGGAAAAAACACTTTTCGCACTTGTGTTAGTGTTGAAAAACCACTTTTCGCACTTGTGTTAGTGTTGAAAAACCACTTTTCGCACTTGTGTTGGTGCAGGAAACCACTTTTGCACTTGTATTAGTGTGGAAAAAACACTTTTTGCACTTGTGGTAGTGTTGAAAAACCACTTTTTGCACTTGTGTTAGTGTTGAAAAACCACTTTTCGCACTTGTGTTGGTGCAGGAAACCACGTTTGCACTTGTATTAGTGTGGAAAAACCACTTTGCGCACTTGTGTTAGTGTTGAAAAACCACTTTTTGCACTTGTGTTAGTGTTGAAAAACCACTTTTCGCACTTGTGTTGGTGCAGGAAACCACTTTTGCACTTGTATTAGTGTGGAAAAAACACTTTTCGCACTTGTGTTAGTGTTGAAAAACCACTTTTCGCACTTGTGTTAGTGTTGAAAAACCACTTTTGGCACTTGTGTTGGTGCAGGAAACCACTTTTGCACTTGTATTAGTGTGGAAAAAACACTTTTTGCACTTGTGATAGTGTTGAAAAACCACTTTTCGCACTTGTGTTATTGTCGAAAAACCACTTTTCGCACTTGTGTTGGTGCAGGAAACCACTTTTGCACTTGTATTAGTGTTGAAAAACCACTTTTCGCACCTGTGTTAGTGTTGAAAAACCACTTTTCGCACTTGTGTTAGTGTTGAAAAACCACTTTTCGCACTTGTGTTAGTGTTGAAAAACCACTTTTCGCACTTGTGTTGGTGCAGGAAACCACTTTTGCACTTGTATTAGTGTGGAAAAAACACTTTTTGCACTTGTGATAGTGTTGAAAAACCACTTTTCGCACTTGTGTGTGTTGAAAAACCACTTTTCGCACTTGTGTTGGTGCAGGAAACCACTTTTGCACTTGTATTAGTGTGGAAAAAACACTTTTCGCACTAGTGTTAGTGTTGAAAAACCACTTTTCGCACTTGTGTTAGTGTTGAAAATCCACTTTTCGCACTTGTGTTGGTGCAGGAAACCACTTTTGCACTTGTATTAGTGTGGAAAAACACTTTTTGCACTTGTGATAGTGTTGAAAAACCACTTTTCGCACTTGTGTTAGTGTTGAAAAACCACTTTTCGCACTTGTGTTGGTGCAGGAAACCACTTTTGCACTTGTATTAGTGTGGCAAAACCACTTTTCGCCGTTGTGTTAGTGTTGAAAAACCACTTTTCGCACTTGTGTTAGTGTTGAAAAACCACTTTTCGCACTTGTGTTAGTGTTGAAAAACCACTTTTCGCACTTGTGTTAGTGTTGAAAAACCACTTTTCGCATTGGTGTTGGTGCAGGAAACCACTTTTGCACTTGTAGTAGTGTGGAAAAACCACTTTTCGCACTTGTGTTAGTGTTGAAAAACCACTTTTGGCACTTGTGTTAGTGTTGAAAAACCACTTTTCGCACTTGTGTTAGTGTTGAAAAACCACTTTTCGCACTTGTGTTGGTGCAGGAAACCACTTTTGCACTTGTATTAGTGTGGCAAAAAACACTTTTCGCACTTGTGTTAGTGTTGAAAAACCACTTTTCGCACTTGTGTTAGTGTTGAAAAACCACTTTTCGCACTTGTGTTGGTGCAGGAAACCACTTTTGCACTTGTATTAGTGTGGAAAACACACTTTTTGCACTTGTGATAGTGTTGAAAAACCACTTTTCGCACTTGTGTTAGTGTTGAAAAACCACTTTTCGCACTTGCGTTGGTGCAGGAAACCACTTTTGCACTTGTATTAGTGTGGAAAAAACACTTTTTGCACTTGTGATAGTGTTGAAAAACCACTTTTCGCACTTGCGTTGGTGCAGGAAACCACTTTTCGCACTTGTGTTAGTGTTGAAAAACCACTTTTCGCACTTGTGTTAGTGTTGAAAAACCACTTTTCGCACTTGTGTTGGTGCAGGAAACCACTTTTGCACTTGTATTAGTGTGGAAAAAACACTTTTTGCACTTGTGATAGTGTTGAAAAACCACTTTTCGCACTTATGTGTGTTGAAAAACCACTTTTCGCACTTGTGTTGGTGCAGGAAACCACTTTTGCACTTGTATTAGTGTGGAAAAAACACTTTTCGCACTTGTGTTAGTGTTGAAAAACCACTTTTCGCACTTGTGTTAGTGTTGAAAATCCACTTTTCGCACTTGTGTTGGTGCAGGAAACCACTTTTGCACTTGTATTAGTGTGGAAAAAACACTTTTTGCACTTGTGATAGTGTTGAAAAACCACTTTTCGCACTTGTGTTGGTGTTGAAAAACCACTTTTCGCACTTGTGTTGGTGCAGGAAACCACTTTTGCACTTGTATTAGTGTGGAAAAAACACTTTTTGCACTTGTGATAGTGTTGAAAAACCACTTTTCGCACTTGTGTGTGTTGAAAAACCACTTTTCGCACTTGTGTTGGTGCAGGAAACCACTTTTGCACTTGTATTAGTGTGGAAAAAACACTTTTCGCACTTGTGTTAGTGTTGAAAAACCACTTTTCGCACTTGTGTTAGTGTTGAAAATCCACTTTTCGCACTTGTGTTGGTGCAGGAAACCACTTTTGCACTTGTATTAGTGTGGAAAAAACACTTTTTGCACTTGTGATAGTGTTGAAAAACCACTTTTCGCACTTGTGTTGGTGTTGAAAAACCACTTTTCGCACTTGTGTTGGTGCAGGAAACCACTTTTGCACTTGTATTAGTGTGGAAAACACACTTTTCGCACTTGTGTTAGTGTTGAAAAACCACTTTTCGCACTTGTGTTAGTGTTGAAAAACCACTTTTCGCACTTGTGTTGGTGCAGGAAACCACTTTTGCACTTGTATTAGTGTGGAAAAAACACTTTTTGCACTTGTGATAGTGTTGAAAAACCACTTTTCGCACTTGTGTGTGTTGAAAAACCACTTTTCGCACTTGTGTTGGTGCAGGAAACCACTTTTGCACTTGTATTAGTGTGGAAAAAACACTTTTCGCACTTGTGTTAGTGTTGAAAAACCACTTTTCGCACTTGTGTTAGTGTTGAAAATCCACTTTTCGCACTTGTGTTGGTGCAGGAAACCACTTTTGCACTTGTATTAGTGTGGAAAAAACACTTTTTGCACTTGTGATAGTGTTGAAAAACCACTTTTCGCACTTGTGTTGGTGTTGAAAAACCACTTTTCGCACTTGTGTTGGTGCAGGAAACCACTTTTGCACTTGTATTAGTGTGGAAAACACACTTTTCGCACTTGTGTTAGTGTTGAAAAACCACTTTTCGCACTTGTGTTAGTGTTGAAAAACCACTTTTCGCACTTGTGTTGGTGCAGGAAACCACTTTTGCACTTGTATTAGTGTGGAAAAAACACTTTTTGCACTTGTGATAGTGTTGAAAAACCACTTTTCGCACTTGTGTTAGTGTTGAAAAACCACTTTTCGCACTTGTGTTGGTGCAGGAAACCACTTTTGCACTTGTATTAGTGTGGAAAAACCACTTTTCGCACTTGTGTTAGTGTTGAAAAACCACTTTTTGCACTTGTGTTAGTGTTGAAAAACCACTTTTCGCACTTGTGTTTGTGTTGAAAAACCACTTTTCGCACTTGTGTTGGTGCAGGAAACCACTTTTGCACTTGTATTAGTGTGGAAAAAACACTTTTCGCACTTGTGTTAGTGTTGAAAAACCACTTTTCGCACTTGTGTTAGTGTTGAAAAACCACTTTTCGCACTTGTGTTGGTGCAGGAAACCACTTTTGCACTTGTATTAGTGTGGAAAAAACACTTTTTGCACTTGTGATAGTGTTGAAAAACCACTTTTCGCACTTGTGTTAGTGTTGAAAAACCACTTTTCGCACTTGTGTTGGTGCAGGAAACCACTTTTGCACTTGTATTAGTGTGGAAAAACCACTTTTCGCACTTGTGTTAGTGTTGAAAAACCACTTTTCGCATTTGTGTTAGTGTTGAAAACCACTTTTCGCACTTGTGGTGGTGCAGGAAACCACTTTTGCATTTGCATTAGTGTGGAAAAAACCACTTTTCGCACCTGTGTTAGTGTTGAAAAACCACTTTTCGCACTTGTGCTAGTGTTGAAAAACCACTTTTCGCACTTGTGTTGGTATAGGAAACCACTTTTGCACTTGTATTAGTGTGGAAAAAACACTTTTTGCACTTGTGATAGTGTTGAAAAACCACTTTTCACACTTGTGTTAGTGTTGAAAAACCACTTTTCACACTTTTGTTAGTGTTGAAAAACCACTTTTCGCACTTGTGATGGTGCAGGAAACCACCTTTGCACTTGTATTAGTGTGGAAAAAACACTTTTTGCACTTGTGATAGTGTTGAAAAACCACTTTTCGCACTTGTGTTAGTGTTGAAAAACCACTTTTCGCACTTGTGTTGGTGCAGGAAACCACTTTTGCACTTGTATTAGTGTGGCAAAACCACTTTTCGCCGTTGTGTTAGTGTTGAAAAACCACTTTTCGCACTTGTGTTAGTGTTGAAAAACCACTTTTCGCACTTGTGTTAGTGTTGAAAAACCACTTTTCGCACTTGTGTTAGTGTTGAAAAACCACTTTTCGCATTGGTGTTGGTGCAGGAAACCACTTTTGCACTTGTATTAATGTGGAAAAACCACTTTTCGCACTTGTGTTAGTGTTGAAAAACCACTTTTCGCACTTGTGTTAGTGTTGAAAAACCACTTTTCGCACTTGTGTTAGTGTTGAAAAACCACTTTTCGCACTTGTGTTGGTGCAGGAAACCACTTTTGCACTTGTATTAGTGTGGCAAAAAACACTTTTCGCACTTGTGTTAGGTTTGAAAAACCACTTTTCGCACTTGTGTTAGTGTTGAAAAACCACTTTTCGCACTTGTGTTGGTGCAGGAAACCACTTTTGCACTTGTATTAGTGTGGAAAACACACTTTTCGCACTTGTGTTAGTGTTGAAAAACCACTTTTCGCACTTGTGTTAGTGTTGAAAAACCACTTTTCGCACTTGCGTTGGTGCAGGAAACCACATTTGCACTTGTATTAGTGTGGAAAAAACACTTTTTGCACTTGTGATAGTGTTGAAAAACCACTTTTCGCACTTGTGTTAGTGTTTAAAAACCACTTTTCGCACTTGTGTTGGTGCAGGAAAACCACTTTTGCACTTGTATTAGTGTGGAAAAACCACTTTTCGCACTTGTGTTAGTGTTGAAAAACCACTTTTCGCACTTGTGTTAGTGTTGAAAAACCACTTTTCGCACTTGTGTTTGTGTTGAAAAACCACTTTTCGCACTTGTGTTGGTGCAGGAAACCACTTTTGCACTTGTATTAGTGTGGAAAAAACACTTTTCGCACTTGTGTTAGTGTTGAAAAACCACTTTTCGCACTTGTGTTGGTGCAGGAAACCACTTTTGCACTTGTATTAGTGTGGAAAAAACACTTTTTGCACTTGTGGTAGTGTTGAAAAACCACTTTTTGCACTTGTGTTAGTGTTGAAAAACCACTTTTCGCACTTGTGTTGGTGCAGGAAACCACGTTTGCACTTGTATTAGTGTGGAAAAAACACTTTTCGCACTTGTGTTAGTGTTGAAAAACCACTTTTCGCACTTGTGTTGGTGCAGGAAACCACTTTTGCACTTGTATTAGTGTGGAAAAAACACTTTTTGCACTTGTGGTAGTGTTGAAAAACCACTTTTTGCACTTGTGTTAGTGTTGAAAAACCACTTTTCGCACTTGTGTTGGTGCAGGAAACCACGTTTGCACTTGTATTAGTGTGGAAAAACCACTTTGCGCACTTGTGTTAGTGTTGAAAAACCACTTTTTGCACTTGTGTTAGTGTTGAAAAACCACTTTTCGCACTTGTGTTGGTGCAGGAAACCACTTTTGCACTTGTATTAGTGTGGAAAAAACACTTTTCGCACTTGTGTTAGTGTTGAAAAACCACTTTTCGCACTTGTGTTAGTGTTGAAAAACCACTTTTCGCACTTGTGTTGGTGCAGGAAACCACTTTTGCACTTGTATTAGTGTGGAAAAAACACTTTTTGCACTTGTGATAGTGTTGAAAAACCACTTTTCGCACTTGTGTTAGTGTTGAAAAACCACTTTTCGCACTTGTGTTGGTGCAGGAAACCACTTTTGCACTTGTATTAGTGTGGAAAAACCACTTTTCGCACTTGTGTTAGTGTTGAAAAACCACTTTTCGCATTTGTGTTAGTGTTGAAAACCACTTTTCGCACTTGTGGTGGTGCAGGAAACCACTTTTGCATTTGCATTAGTGTGGAAAAAACCACTTTTCGCACCTGTGTTAGTGTTGAAAAACCACTTTTCGCACTTGTGCTAGTGTTGAAAAACCACTTTTCGCACTTGTGTTGGTGCAGGAAACCACTTTTGCACTTGTATTAGTGTGGAAAAAACACTTTTTGCACTTGTGATAGTGTTGAAAAACCACTTTTCACACTTGTGTTAGTGTTGAAAAACCACTTTTCACACTTTTGTTAGTGTTGAAAAACCACTTTTCGCACTTGTGATGGTGCAGGAAACCACCTTTGCACTTGTATTAGTGTGGAAAAAACACTTTTTGCACTTGTGATAGTGTTGAAAAACCACTTTTCGCACTTGTGTTAGTGTTGAAAAACCACTTTTCGCACTTGTGTTGGTGCAGGAAACCACTTTTGCACTTGTATTAGTGTGGCAAAACCACTTTTCGCCGTTGTGTTAGTGTTGAAAAACCACTTTTCGCACTTGTGTTAGTGTTGAAAAACCACTTTTCGCACTTGTGTTAGTGTTGAAAAACCACTTTTCGCACTTGTGTTAGTGTTGAAAAACCACTTTTCGCATTGGTGTTGGTGCAGGAAACCACTTTTGCACTTGTATTAGTGTGGAAAAACCACTTTTCGCACTTGTGTTAGTGTTGAAAAACCACTTTTCGCACTTGTGTTAGTGTTGAAAAACCACTTTTCGCACTTGTGTTAGTGTTGAAAAACCACTTTTCGCACTTGTGTTGGTGCAGGAAACCACTTTTGCACTTGTATTAGTGTGGCAAAAAACACTTTTCGCACTTGTGTTAGGTTTGAAAAACCACTTTTCGCACTTGTGTTAGTGTTGAAAAACCACTTTTCGCACTTGTGTTGGTGCAGGAAACCACTTTTGCACTTGTATTAGTGTGGAAAACACACTTTTCGCACTTGTGTTAGTGTTGAAAAACCACTTTTCGCACTTGTGTTAGTGTTGAAAAACCACTTTTCGCACTTGCGTTGGTGCAGGAAACCACTTTTGCACTTGTATTAGTGTGGAAAAAACACTTTTTGCACTTGTGATAGTGTTGAAAAACCACTTTTCGCACTTGTGTTAGTGTTTAAAAACCACTTTTCACACTTGTGTTGGTGCAGGAAAACCACTTTTGCACTTGTATTAGTGTGGAAAAACCACTTTTCGCACTTGTGTTAGTGTTGAAAAACCACTTTTCGCACTTGTGTTAGTGTTGAAAAACCACTTTTCGCACTTGTGTTTGTGTTGAAAAACCACTTTTCGCACTTGTGTTGGTGCAGGAAACCACTTTTGCACTTGTATTAGTGTGGAAAAAACACTTTTCGCACTTGTGTTAGTGTTGAAAAACCACTTTTCGCACTTGTGTTAGTGTTGAAAAACCACTTTTCGCACTTGTGTTGGTGCAGGAAACCACTTTTGCACTTGTATTAGTGTGGAAAAAACACTTTTTGCACTTGTGGTAGTGTTGAAAAACCACTTTTTGCACTTGTGTTAGTGTTGAAAAACCACTTTTCGCACTTGTGTTGGTGCAGGAAACCACGTTTGCACTTGTATTAGTGTGGAAAAACCACTTTGCGCACTTGTGTTAGTGTTGAAAAACCACTTTTCGCACTTGTGTTGGTGCAGGAAACCAATTTTGCACTTGTATTAGTGTGGAAAAAACACTTTTCGCACTTGTGTTAGTGTTGAAAAACCACTTTTCGCACTTGTGTTAGTGTTGAAAAATCACTTTTCGCACTTGTGTTGGTGCAGGAAACCACTTTTGCACTTGTATTAGTGTGGAAAAAACACTTTTTGCACTTGTGATAGTGTTGAAAAACCACTTTTCGCACTTGTGTTATTGTCGAAAAACCACTTTTCGCACTTGTGTTGGTGCAGGAAACCACTTTTGCACTTGTATTAGTGTTGAAAAACCACTTTTCGCACCTGTGTTAGTGTTGAAAAACCACTTTTCGCACTTGTGTTAGTGTTGAAAAACCACTTTTCGCACTTGTGTTAGTGTTGAAAAACCACTTTTCGCACTTGTGTTGGTGCAGGAAACCACTTTTGCACTTGTATTAGTGTGGAAAAAACACTTTTTGCACTCGTGATAGTGTTGAAAAACCACTTTTCGCACTTGTGTGTGTTGAAAAACCACTTTTCGCACTTGTGTTGGTGCAGGAAACCACTTTTGCACTTGTATTAGTGTGGAAAAAACACTTTTCGCACTTGTGTTAGTGTTGAAAAACCACTTTTCGCACTTGTGTTAGTGTTGAAAATCCACTTTTCGCACTTGTGTTGGTGCAGGAAACCACTTTTGCACTTGTATTAGTGTGGAAAAAACACTTTTTGCACTTGTGATAGTGTTGAAAAACCACTTTTCGCACTTGTGTTAGTGTTGAAAAACCACTTTTCGCACTTGTGTTGGTGCAGGAAACCACTTTTGCACTTGTATTAGTGTTGCAAAACCACTTTTCGCCGTTGTGTTAGTGTTGAAAAACCACTTTTCGCACTTGTGTTAGTGTTGAAAAACCACTTTTCGCACTTGTGTTAGTGTTGAAAAACCACTTTTCGCACTTGTGTTAGTGTTGAAAAACCACTTTTCGCATTGGTGTTGGTGCAGGAAACCACTTTTGCACTTGTATTAGTGTGGAAAAACCACTTTTCGCACTTGTGTTAGTGTTGAAAAACCACTTTTCGCACTTGTGTTAGTGTTGAAAAACCACTTTTCGCACTTGTGTTAGTGTTGAAAAACCACTTTTCGCACTTGTGTTGGTGCAGGAAACCACTTTTGCACTTGTATTAGTGTGGCAAAAAACACTTTTCGCACTTGTGTTAGTGTTGAAAAACCACTTTTCGCACTTGTGTTAGTGTTGAAAAACCACTTTTCGCACTTGTGTTGGTGCAGGAAACCACTTTTGCACTTGTATTAGTGTGGAAAACACACTTTTTGCACTTGTGATAGTGTTGAAAAACCACTTTTCGCACTTGTGTTAGTGTTGAAAAACCACTTTTCGCACTTGCGTTGGTGCAGGAAACCACTTTTGCACTTGTATTAGTGTGGAAAAAACACTTTTTGCACTTGTGATAGTGTTGAAAAACCACTTTTCGCACTTGTGTTAGTGTTTAAAAACCACTTTTCGCACTTGTGTTGGTGCAGGAAAACCACTTTTGCACTTGTATTAGTGTGGAAAAACCACTTTTCGCACTTGTGTTAGTGTTGAAAAACCACTTTTCGCACTTGTGTTAGTGTTGAAAAACCACTTTTCGCACTTGTGTTTGTGTTGAAAAACCACTTTTCGCACTTGTGTTGGTGCAGGAAACCACTTTTGCACTTGTATTAGTGTGGAAAAAACACTTTTTGCACTTGTGGTAGTGTTGAAAAACCACTTTTTGCACTTGTGTTAGTGTTGAAAAACCACTTTTCGCACTTGTGTTGGTGCAGGAAACCACGTTTGCACTTGTATTAGTGTGGAAAAACCACTTTGCGCACTTGTGTTAGTGTTGAAAAACCACTTTTTGCACTTGTGTTAGTGTTGAAAAACCACTTTTCGCACTTGTGTTGGTGCAGGAAACCACTTTTGCACTTGTATTAGTGTGGAAAACACACTTTTCGCACTTGTGTTAGTGTTGAAAAACCACTTTTCGCACTTGTGTTAGTGTTGAAAAACCACTTTTCGCACTTGTGTTGGTGCAGGAAACCACTTTTGCACTTGTATTAGTGTGGAAAAAACACTTTTTGCGCTTGTGTTAGTGTTGAAAAACCACTTTTCGCACTTGTGTTAGTGTTGAAAAACCACTTTTCGCACTTGTGTTGGTGCAGGAAACCACTTTTGCACTTGTATTAGTGTGGAAAAACCACTTTTCGCACTTGTGTTAGTGTTGAAAAACCACTTCTTGCACTTGTGTTAGTGTTGAAAAACCACTTTTCGCACTTGTGTTTGTGTTGAAAAACCACTTTTCGCACTTGTGTTGGTGCAGGAAACCACTTTTGCACTTGTATTAGTGTGGAAAAAACACTTTTCGCACTTGTGTTAGTGTTGAAAAACCACTTTTCGCACTTGTGTTAGTGTTGAAAAACCACTTTTCGCACTTGTGTTGGTGCAGGAAACCACTTTTGCACTTGTATTAGTGTGGAAAAAACACTTTTTGCACTTGTGATAGTGTTGAAAAACCACTTTTCGCACTTGTGTTAGTGTTGAAAAACCACTTTTCGCACTTGTGTTGGTGCAGGAAACCACTTTTGCACTTGTATTAGTGTGGAAAAACCACTTTTCGCACTTGTGTTAGTGTTGAAAAACCACTTTTCGCATTTGTGTTAGTGTTGAAAACCACTTTTCGCACTTGTGGTGGTGCAGGAAACCACTTTTGCATTTGTATTAGTGTGGAAAAAAACCACTTTTCGCACCTGTGTTTGTGTTGAAAAACCACTTTTCGCACCTATGCTAGTGTTGAAAAACCACTTTTCGCACTTGTGTTGGTGCAGGAAACCACTTTTGCACTTGTATTAGTGTGGAAAAAACACTTTTTGCACTTGTGATAGTGTTGAAAAACCACTTTTCGCACTTGTGTTAGTGTTGAAAAACCACTTTTCGCACTTGTGTTAGTGTTGAAAAACCACTTTTCGCATTGGTGTTGGTGCAGGAAACCACTTTTGCACTTGTATTAGTGTGGAAAAACCACTTTTCGCACTTGTGTTAGTGTTGAAAAACCACTTTTCGCATTTGTGTTAGTGTTGAAAACCACTTTTCGCACTTGTGGTGGTGCAGGAAACCACTTTTGCACTTGTTTTAGTGTGGAAAAACCACTTTTCGCACTTGTGTTAGTGTTGAAAAACCACTTTTCGCATTTGTGTTAGTGTTGAAAAACCACTTTTCGCACTTGTGTTAGTGTTGAAAAACCACTTTTCGCACTTGTGTTAGTGTTGAAAAACCACTTTTCGCATTGGTATTGGTGCAGGAAACCACTTTTTCACTTGTATTAGTGTGGAAAAAACACTTTTTTGCACTTGTGATAGTGTTGAAAAACCACTTTTCGCACTTGTGTTAGTGTTGAAACACCACTTTTCGCACTTGTGTTGGTGCAGGAACCACTTTTGCACTTGTATTAGTGTGGAAAAACCACTTTTCGCACTTGTGTTAGTGTTGAAAAACCACTTTTCGCATTTGTGTTAGTGTTGAAAAACCACTTTTCGCACTTGTGGTGGTTCAGGAAACCACTTTTGCATTTGCATTAGTGTGGAAAAAACCACTTTTCGCACCTGTGTTAGTGTTGAAAAACCACTTTTCGCACTTGTGCTAGTGTTGAAAAACCACTTTTCGCACTTGTGTTGGTGCAGGAAACCACTTTTGCACTTGTATTAGTGTGGAAAAAACACTTTTTGCACTTGTGATAGTGTTGAAAAACCACTTTTCACACTTGTGTTAGTGTTGAAAAACCACTTTTCGCACTTTTGTTAGTGTTGAAAAACCACTTTTCGCACTTGTGATGGTGCAGGAAACCACCTTTCCACTTGTATTAGTGTGGAAAAAACACTTTTTGCACTTGTGATAGTGTTGAAAAACCACTTTTCGCACTTGTGTTAGTGTTGAAAAACCACTTTTCACACTTGTGTTGGTGCAGGAAACCACTTTTGCACTTGTATTAGTGTGGCAAAACCACTTTTCGCCGTTGTGTTAGTGTTGAAAAACCACTTTTCGCACTTGTGTTAGTGTTGAAAAACCACTTTTCGCACTTGTGTTAGTGTTGAAAAACCACTTTTCGCACTTGTGTTAGTGTTGAAAAACCACTTTTCGCATTGGTGTTGGTGCAGGAAACCACTTTTGCACTTGTATTAGTGTGGAAAAACCACTTTTCGCACTTGTGTTAGTGTTGAAAAACCACTTTTCGCACTTGTGTTAGTGTTGAAAAACCACTTTTCGCACTTGTGTTTGTGCAGGAAACCACTTTTGCACTTGTATTAGTGTGGAAAAAACACTTTTTGCACTTGTGATAGTGTTGAAAAACCACTTTTCGCACTTGTGTTATTGTCGAAAAACCACTTTTCGCACTTGTGTTGGTGCAGGAAACCACTTTTGCACTTGTATTAGTGTTGAAAAACCACTTTTCGCACCTG
This sequence comes from Myxine glutinosa, assembly GCF_964187855.1. Taxonomy (NCBI): domain Eukaryota; kingdom Metazoa; phylum Chordata; class Myxini; order Myxiniformes; family Myxinidae; genus Myxine; species Myxine glutinosa. The sequence goes on along the minus strand of NW_027616620.1, from coordinate 19,103 downwards.
TGTTAGTGTTGAAAAACCACTTTTCGCACCTGTGTTAGTGTTGAAAACCACTTTTCGCACTTGTGTTGGTGCAGGAAACCACTTTTGCACTTGTATTAGTGTGGAAAAAACACTTTTTGCACTTGTGTTAGTGTTGAAAAACCACTTTTCGCACTTGTGTTAGTGTTGAAAAACCACTTTTCGCACTTGTGTTGGTGCAGGAAACCACTTTTGCACTTGTATTAGTGTGGAAAAAACACTTTTTGCACTTGTGATAGTGTTGAAAAACCACTTTTCGCACTTGTGTTAGTGTTGAAAAACCACTTTTCGCACTTGTGTTAGTGTTGAAAAACCACTTTTCGCACTTGTGTTGGTGCAGGAAACCACTTTTGCACTTGTATTAGTGTGGAAAAAACACTTTTTGCACTTGTGATAGTGTTGAAAAAGCACTTTTCGCACTTGTGTTAGTGTTGAAAAACCACTTTTCGCACTTGTGTTGGTGCAGGAAACCACTTTTGCACTTGTGTTAGTGTTGAAAAACCACTTTTCGCACTTGTGTTAGTGTTGAAAAACCACTTTTCGCACTTGTGTTGGTGCAGGAAACCACTTTTGCACTTGTATTAGTGTGGAAAAAACACTTTTTGCACTTGTGATAGTGTTGAAAAACCACTTTTCGCACTTGTGTTAGTGTTGAAAAACCACTTTTCGCACTTGTGTTGGTGCAGGAAACCACTTTTGCACTTGTATTAGTGTGGAAAAAACACTTTTTGCACTTGTGATAGTGTTGAAAAACCACTTTTCGCACTTGTGTTAGTGTTGAAAAACCACTTTTCGCACTTGTGTTGGTGCAGGAAACCACTTTTGCACTTGTATTAGTGTGGAAAAACCACTTTTTGCACTTGTGATAGTGTTGAAAAACCACTTTTCGCACTTGTGTTAGTGTTGAAAAACCACTTTTCGCACTTGTGTTAGTGTTGAAAAACCACTTTTCGCACTTGTGATGGTGCAGGAAACCACCTTTGCACTTGTATTAGTGTGGAAAAACCACTTTTCGCACCTGTGTTAGTGTTGAAAAACCACTTTTCGCACTTGTGCTAGTGTTGAAAAACCACTTTTCGCACTTGTGTTGGTGCAGGAAACCACTTTTGCACTTGTATTAGTGTGGAAAAAACACTTTTTGCACTTGTGATAGTGTTGAAAAACCACTTTTCGCACTTGTGTTAGTGTTGAAAAACCACTTTTCGCACTTTTGTTAGTGTTGAAAAACCACTTTTCGCACTTGTGATGGTGCAGGAAACCACCTTTGCACTTGTATTAGTGTGGAAAAAACACTTTTTGCACTTGTGATAGTGTTGAAAAACCACTTTTCGCACTTGTGTTAGTGTTGAAAAACCACTTTTCGCACTTGTGTTGGTGCAGGAAACCACTTTTGCACTTGTATTAGTGTGGCAAAACCACTTTTCGCCCTTGTGTTAGTGTTGAAAAACCACTTTTCGCACTTGTGTTAGTGTTGAAAAACCACTTTTCGCACTTGTGTTAGTGTTGAAAAACCACTTTTCGCACTTGTGTTTGTGTTGAAAAACCACTTTTCGCAATTGTGTTGGTGCAGGAAACCACTTTTGCACTTGTATTAGTGTGGAAAAAACACTTTTCGCACTTGTGTTAGTGTTGAAAAACCACTTTTCGCACTTGTGTTAGTGTTGAAAAACCACTTTTCGCACTTGTGTTGGTGCAGGAAACCACTTTTGCACTTGTATTAGTGTGGAAAAAACACTTTTTGCACTTGTGGTAGTGTTGAAAAACCACTTTTTGCACTTGTGTTAGTGTTGAAAAACCACTTTTCACACTTGTGTTGGTGCAGGAAACCACGTTTGCACTTGTATTAGTGTGGAAAAACCACTTTGCGCACTTGTGTTAGTGTTGAAAAACCACTTTTCGCACTTGTGTTAGTGTTGAAAAACCACTTTTCGCACTTGTGTTGGTGCAGGAAACCACTTTTGCACTTGTATTAGTGTGGAAAAAACACTTTTCGCACTTGTGTTAGTGTTGAAAAACCACTTTTCGCACTTGTGTTAGTGTTGAAAAACCACTTTTCGCACTTGTGTTATTGTCGAAAAACCACTTTTCGCACTTGTGTTGGTGCAGGAAACCACTTTTGCACTTGTATTAGTGTTGAAAAACCACTTTTCGCACCTGTGTTAGTGTTGAAAAACCACTTTTCGCACCTGTGTTAGTGTTGAAAACCACTTTTCGCACTTGTGTTGGTGCAGGAAACCACTTTTGCACTTGTATTAGTGTGGAAAAAACACTTTTTGCACTTGTGATAGTGTTGAAAAACCACTTTTCGCACTTGTGTTATTGTCGAAAAACCACTTTTCGCACTTGTGTTGGTGCAGGAAACCACTTTTGCACTTGTATTAGTGTTGAAAAACCACTTTTCGCACCTGTGTTAGTGTTGAAAAACCACTTTTCGCACCTGTGTTAGTGTTGAAAACCACTTTTCGCACTTGTGTTGGTGCAGGAAACCACTTTTGCACTTGTATTAGTGTGGAAAAAACACTTTTTGCACTTGTGTTAGTGTTGAAAAACCACTTTTCGCACTTGTGTTAGTGTTGAAAAACCACTTTTCGCACTTGTGTTGGTGCAGGAAACCACTTTTGCACTTGTATTAGTGTGGAAAAAACACTTTTTGCACTTGTGATAGTGTTGAAAAACCACTTTTCGCACTTGTGTTAGTGTTGAAAAACCACTTTTCGCACTTGTGTTAGTGTTGAAAAACCACTTTTCGCACTTGTGTTGGTGCAGGAAACCACTTTTGCACTTGTATTAGTGTGGAAAAAACACTTTTTGCACTTGTGATAGTGTTGAAAAAGCACTTTTCGCACTTGTGTTAGTGTTGAAAAACCACTTTTCGCACTTGTGTTGGTGCAGGAAACCACTTTTGCACTTGTGTTAGTGTTGAAAAACCACTTTTCGCACTTGTGTTAGTGTTGAAAAACCACTTTTCGCACTTGTGTTGGTGCAGGAAACCACTTTTGCACTTGTATTAGTGTGGAAAAAACACTTTTTGCACTTGTGATAGTGTTGAAAAACCACTTTTCGCACTTGTGTTAGTGTTGAAAAACCACTTTTCGCACTTGTGTTGGTGCAGGAAACCACTTTTGCACTTGTATTAGTGTGGAAAAACCACTTTTTGCACTTGTGATAGTGTTGAAAAACCACTTTTCGCACTTGTGTTAGTGTTGAAAAACCACTTTTCGCACTTGTGTTAGTGTTGAAAAACCACTTTTCGCACTTGTGATGGTGCAGGAAACCACCTTTGCACTTGTATTAGTGTGGAAAAAACACTTTTTGCACTTGTGATAGTGTTGAAAAACGACTTTTCGCACTTGTGTTAGTGTTGAAAAACCACTTTTCGCACTTGTGTTGGTGCAGGAAACCACTTTTGCACTTGTATTAGTGTGGCAAAACCACTTTTCGCCCTTGTGTTAGTGTTGAAAAACCACTTTTCGCACTTGTGTTAGTGTTGAAAAACCACTTTTCGCACTTGTGTTAGTGTTGAAAAACCACTTTTCGCACTTGTGTTAGTGTTGAAAAACCACTTTTTGCATTGGTGTTGGTGCAGGAAACCACTTTTGCACTTGTATTAGTGTGGAAAAACCACTTTTCGCACTTGTGTTAGTGTTGAAAAAACACTTTTCGCACTTGTGTTAGTGTTGAAAAACCACTTTTCGCACTTGTGTTAGTGTTGAAAAACCACTTTTCGCACTTGTGTTGGTGCAGGAAACCACTTTTGCACTTGTATTAGTGTGGAAAAAACACTTTTCGCACTTGTGTTAGTGTTGAAAAACCACTTTTCGCACTTGTGTTAGTGTTGTAAAACCACTTTTCGCACTTGTGTTGGTGCAGGAAACCACTTTTGCACTTGTATTAGTGTGGAAAAAACACTTGTTGCACTTGTGATAGTGTTGAAAAACCACTTTTCGCACTTGTGTTAGTGATGAAAAACCACTTTTCGCACTTGTGTTGGTGCAGGAAACCACTTTTGCACTTGTATTAGTGTGGAAAACACACTTTTCGCACTTGTGTTAGTGTTGAAAAACCACTTTTCGCACTTGTGTTAGTGTTGAAAAACCACTTTTCGCACTTGCGTTGGTGCAGGAAACCACTTTTGCACTTGTATTAGTGTGGAAAAAACACTTTTTGCACTTGTGATAGTGTTGAAAAACCACTTTTCACACTTGTGTTAGTGTTTAAAAACCACTTTTCGCACTTGTGTTGGTGCAGGAAAACCACTTTTGCACTTGTATTAGTGTGGAAAAACCACTTTTCGCACTTGTGTTAGTGTTGAAAAACCACTTTTCGCACTTGTGTTAGTGTTGAAAAACCACTTTTCGCACTTGTGTTTGTGTTGAAAAACCACTTTTCGCACTTGTGTTGGTGCAGGAAACCACTTTTGCACTTGTATTAGTGTGGAAAAAACACTTTTCGCACTTGTGTTAGTGTTGAAAAACCACTTTTCGCACTTGTGTTAGTGTTGAAAAACCACTTTTCGCACTTGTGTTGGTGCAGGAAACCACTTTTGCACTTGTATTAGTGTGGAAAAAACACTTTTTGCACTTGTGGTAGTGTTGAAAAACCACTTTTTGCACTTGTGTTGGTGCAGGAAACCACTTTTGCACTTGTATTAGTGTGGAAAAGACACTTTTCGCACTTGTGTTAGTGTTGAAAAACCACTTTTCGCACTTGTGTTAGTGTTGAAAAACCACTTTTCGCACTTGTGTTGGTGCAGGAAACCACTTTTGCACTTGTATTAGTGTGGAAAAAACACTTTTTGCACTTGTGATAGTGTTGAAAAACCACTTTTCGCACTTGTGTGTGTTGAAAAACCACTTTTCGCACTTGTGCTGGTGCAGGAAACCACTTTTGCACTTGTATTAGTGTGGAAAAAACACTTTTCGCACTTGTGGTAGTGTTGAAAAACCACTTTTCGCACTTGTGTTAGTGTTGAAAATCCACTTTTCGCACTTGTGTTGGTGCAGGAAACCACTTTTGCACTTGTATTAGTGTGGAAAAAACACTTTTTGCACTTGTGATAGTGTTGAAAAACCACTTTTCGCACTTGTGTTGGTGTTGAAAAACCACTTTTCGCACTTGTGTTGGTGCAGGAAACCACTTTTGCACTTGTATTAGTGTGGAAAACACACTTTTCGCACTTGTGTTAGTGTTGAAAAACCACTTTTCGCACTTGTGTTGGTGCAGGAAACCACTTCTGCACTTGTATTAGTGTGGAAAAAACACTTTTTGCACTTGTGATAGTGTTGAAAAACCACTTTTCGCACTTGTGTTAGTGTTGAAAAACCACTTTTCGCACTTGTGTTGGTGCAGGAAACCACTTTTGCACTTGTATTAGTGTGGAAAAACCACTTTTCGCACTTGTGTTAGTGTTGAAAAACCACTTTTTGCACTTGTGTTAGTGTTGAAAAACCACTTTTCGCACTTGTGTTTGTGTTGAAAAACCACTTTTCGCACTTGTGTTGGTGCAGGAAACCACTTTTGCACTTGTATTAGTGTGGAAAAAACACTTTTCGCACTTGTGTTAGTGTTGAAAAACCACTTTTCGCACTTGTGTTAGTGTTGAAAAACCACTTTTCGCACTTGTGTTGGTGCAGGAAACCACTTTTGCATTTGTATTAGTGTGGAAAAAACACTTTTTGCACTTGTGATAGTGTTGAAAAACCACTTTTCGCACTTGTGTTAGTGTTGAAAAACCACTTTTCGCACTTGTGTTGGTGCAGGAAACCACTTTTGCACTTGTATTAGTGTGGAAAAACCACTTTTCGCACTTGTGTTAGTGTTGAAAAACCACTTTTCGCATTTGTGTTAGTGTTGAAAACCACTTTTCGCACTTGTGGTGGTGCAGGAAACCACTTTTGCATTTGTATTAGTGTGGAAAAAACCACTTTTCGCACCTGTGTTAGTGTTGAAAAACCACTTTTCGCACTTGTGCTAGTGTTGAAAAACCACTTTTCGCACTTGTGTTGGTGCAGGAAACCACTTTTGCACTTGTATTAGTGTGGAAAAAACACTTTTTGCACTTGTGATAGTGTTGAAAAACCACTTTTCGCACTTGTGTTAGTGTTGAAAAACCACTTTTCGCACTTGTGTTGGTGCAGGAAACCACTTTTGCACCTGTATTAGTGTGGCAAAACCACTTTTCGCCCTTGTGTTAGTGTTGAAAAACCACTTTTCGCACTTGTGTTAGTGTTGAAAAACCACTTTTCGCACTTGTGTTAGTGTTGAAAAACCACTTTTCGCACTTGTGTTAGTGTTGAAAAACCACTTTTCGCACTTGTGTTAGTGTTGAAAAACCACTTTTCGCACTTGTGTTGGTGCAGGAATCCACCTTTGCACTTGTATTAGTGTGGAAAAAACCCTTTTTGCACTTGTGATAGTGTTGAAAAACCACTTTTCGCACTTGTGTTAGTGTTGAAAAACCACTTTTCGCACTTGTGTTGGTGCAGGAAACCACTTTTGCACTTGTATGAGTGTGGAAAAACCACTTTTTGCACTTGTGTTAGTGTTGAAAAACCACTTTTCGCATTTGTGTTAGTGTTGAAAACCACTTTTCGCACTTGTGGTGGTGCAGGAAACCACTTTTGCATTTGTATTAGTGTGGAAAAACCACTTTTCGCACCTGTGTTAGTGTTGAAAAACCACTTTTCGCACTTGTGCTAGTGTTGAAAAACCACTTTTCGCACTTGTGTTGGTGCAGGAAACCACTTTTGCACATGTATTAGTGTGGAAAAAACACTTTTTGCACTTGTGATAGTGTTGAAAAACCACTTTTCGCACTTGTGTTAGTGTTGAAAAACCACTTTTCGCACTTTTGTTAGTGTTGAAAAACCACTTTTCGCACTTGTGATGGTGCAGGAAACCACCTTTGCACTTGTATTAGTGTGGAAAAAACACTTTTTGCACTTGTGATAGTGTTGAAAAACCACTTTTCGCACTTGTGTTAGTGTTGAAAAACCACTTTTCGCACTTGTGTTGGTGCAGGAAACCACTTTTGCACTTGTATTAGTGTGGCAAAACCACTTTTCGCCCTTGTGTTAGTGTTGAAAAACCACTTTTCGCACTTGTGTTAGTGTTGAAAAACCACTTTTCGCACTTGTGTTAGTGTTGAAAAACCACTTTTCGCACTTGTGTTTGTGTTGAAAAACCACTTTTCGCACTTGTGTTGGTGCAGGAAACCACTTTTGCACTTGTATTAGTGTGGAAAAAACACTTTTCGCACTTGTGTTAGTGTTGAAAAACCACTTTTCGCACTTGTGTTAGTGTTGAAAAACCACTTTTCGCACTTGTGTTGGTGCAGGAAACCACTTTTGCACTTGTATTAGTGTGGAAAAAACACTTTTTGCACTTGTGGTAGTGTTGAAAAACCACTTTTTGCACTTGTGTTAGTGTTGAAAAACCACTTTTCACACTTGTGTTGGTGCAGGAAACCACGTTTGCACTTGTATTAGTGTGGAAAAACCACTTTGCGCACTTGTGTTAGTGTTGAAAAAACCACTTTTCGCACTTGTGTTAGTGTTGAAAAACCACTTTTCGCACTTGTGTTGGTGCAGGAAACCACTTTTGCACTTGTATTAGTGTGGAAAAAACCACTTTTCGCACTTGTGTTAGTGTTGAAAAACCACTTTTCGCACTTGTGTTAGTGTTGAAAAACCACTTTTCGCACTTGTGTTGGTGCAGGAAACCACTTTTGCACTTGTATTAGTGTGGAAAAAACACTTTTTGCACTTGTGATAGTGTTGAAAAACCACTTTTCGCACTTGTGTTATTGTCGAAAAACCACTTTTCGCACTTGTGTTGGTGCAGGAAACCACTTTTGCACTTGTATTAGTGTTGAAAAACCACTTTTCGCACCTGTGTTAGTGTTGAAAAACCACTTTTCGCACCTGTGTTAGTGTTGAAAACCACTTTTCGCACTTGTGTTGGTGCAGGAAACCACTTTTGCACTTGTATTAGTGTGGAAAAAACACTTTTTGCACTTGTGTTAGTGTTGAAAAACCACTTTTCGCACTTGTGTTAGTGTTGAAAAACCACTTTTCGCACTTGTGTTGGTGCAGGAAACCACTTTTGCACTTGTATTAGTGTGGAAAAAACACTTTTTGCACTTGTGATAGTGTTGAAAAACCACTTTTCGCACTTGTGTTAGTGTTGAAAAACCACTTTTCGCACTTGTGTTAGTGTTGAAAAACCACTTTTCGCACTTGTGTTGGTGCAGGAAACCACTTTTGCACTTGTATTAGTGTGGAAAAAACACTTTTTGCACTTGTGATAGTGTTGAAAAAGCACTTTTCGCACTTGTGTTAGTGTTGAAAAACCACTTTTCGCACTTGTGTTGGTGCAGGAAACCACTTTTGCACTTGTGTTAGTGTTGAAAAACCACTTTTCGCACTTGTGTTAGTGTTGAAAAACCACTTTTCGCACTTGTGTTGGTGCAGGAAACCACTTTTGCACTTGTATTAGTGTGGAAAAAACACTTTTTGCACTTGTGATAGTGTTGAAAAACCACTTTTCGCACTTGTGTTAGTGTTGAAAAACCACTTTTCGCACTTGTGTTGGTGCAGGAAACCACTTTTGCACTTGTATTAGTGTGGAAAAACCACTTTTTGCACTTGTGATAGTGTTGAAAAACCACTTTTCGCACTTGTGTTAGTGTTGAAAAACCACTTTTCGCACTTGTGTTAGTGTTGAAAACCACTTTTCGCACTTGTGATGGTGCAGGAAACCACCTTTGCACTTGTATTAGTGTGGAAAAAACACTTTTTGCACTTGTGATAGTGTTGAAAAACGACTTTTCGCACTTGTGTTAGTGTTGAAAAACCACTTTTCGCATCTTGTGTTGGTGCAGGAAACCACTTTTGCACTTGTATTAGTGTGGCAAAACCACTGTTCGCCCATGTGTTAGTGTTGAAAAACCACTTTTCGCACTTGTGTTAGTGTTGAAAAACCACTTTTAGCACTTGTGTTAGTGTTGAAAAACCACTTTTCCGCACTTGTGTTGGTGCAGGAAACCACTTTTGCACTTGTATTAGTGTGGAAAAAACACTTTTCGCACTTGTGTTAGTGTTGAAAACACTTTTCGCACTTGTGTAGTGTTGAAAACCACTTTTCGCACTTGTGTTGGTGCAGGAAACCACTTTTGCACTTGTATTAGTGTGGAAAAACACTTGTTGCACTTGTGATAGTGTTGAAAAACCACTTTTCGCACTTGTGTTAGTGATGAAAAACCACTTTTCGCACTTGTGTTGGTGCAGGAAACCACTTTTGCACTTGTATTAGTGTGGAAAACACACTTTTCGCACTTGTGTTAGTGTTGAAAAACCACTTTTCGCACTTGTGTTAGTGTTGAAAAACCACTTTTCGCACTTGCGTTGGTGCAGGAAACCACTTTTGCACTTGTATTAGTGTGGAAAAAACACTTTTTGCACTTGTGATAGTGTTGAAAAACCACTTTTCGCACTTGTGTTAGTGTTTAAAAACCACTTTTCGCACTTGTGTTGGTGCAGGAAAACCACTTTTGCACTTGTATTAGTGTGGAAAAACCACTTTTCGCACTTGTGTTAGTGTTGAAAACCACTTTTCGCACTTGTGTTAGTGTTGAAAAACCACTTTTCGCACTTGTGTTTGTGTTGAAAAACCACTTTTCGCACTTGTGTTGGTGCAGGAAACCACTTTTGCACTTGTATTAGTGTGGAAAAAACACTTTTCGCACTTGTGTTAGTGTTGAAAAACCACTTTTCGCACTTGTGTTAGTGTTGAAAAACCACTTTTCGCACTTGTGTTGGTGCAGGAAACCACTTTTGCACTTGTATTAGTGTGGAAAAAACACTTTTTGCACTTGTGGTAGTGTTGAAAAACCACTTTTTGCACTTGTGTTGGTGCAGGAAACCACTTTTGCACTTGTATTAGTGTGGAAAAGACACTTTTCGCACTTGTGTTAGTGTTGAAAAACCACTTTTCGCACTTGTGTTAGTGTTGAAAAACCACTTTTCGCACTTGTGTTGGTGCAGGAAACCACTTTTGCACTTGTATTAGTGTGGAAAAAACACTTTTTGCACTTGTGATAGTGTTGAAAAACCACTTTTCGCACTTGTGTGTGTTGAAAAACCACTTTTCGCACTTGTGTTGGTGCAGGAAACCACTTTTGCACTTGTATTAGTGTGGAAAAAACACTTTTCGCACTTGTGGTAGTGTTGAAAAACCACTTTTCGCACTTGTGTTAGTGTTGAAAATCCACTTTTCGCACTTGTGTTGGTGCAGGAAACCACTTTTGCACTTGTATTAGTGTGGAAAAAACACTTTTTGCACTTGTGATAGTGTTGAAAAACCACTTTTCGCACTTGTGTTGGTGTTGAAAAACCACTTTTCGCACTTGTGTTGGTGCAGGAAACCACTTTTGCACTTGTATTAGTGTGGAAAACACACTTTTCGCACTTGTGTTAGTGTTGAAAAACCACTTTTCGCACTTGTGTTGGTGCAGGAAACCACTTTTGCACTTGTATTAGTGTGGAAAAAACACTTTTTGCACTTGTGATAGTGTTGAAAAACCACTTTTCGCACTTGTGTTAGTGTTGAAAAACCACTTTTCGCACTTGTGTTGGTGCAGGAAACCACTTTTGCACTTGTATTAGTGTGGAAAAACCACTTTTCGCACTTGTGTTAGTGTTGAAAAACCACTTTTTGCACTTGTGTTAGTGTTGAAAAACCACTTTTCGCACTTGTGTTTGTGTTGAAAAACCACTTTTCGCACTTGTGTTGGTGCAGGAAACCACTTTTGCACTTGTATTAGTGTGGAAAAAACACTTTTCGCACTTGTGTTAGTGTTGAAAAACCACTTTTCGCACTTGTGTTAGTGTTGAAAAACCACTTTTTGCACTTGTGTTGGTGCAGGAAACCACTTTTGCACTTGTATTAGTGTGGAAAAAACACTTTTTGCACTTGTGATAGTGTTGAAAAACCACTTTTCGCACTTGTGTTAGTGTTGAAAAACCACTTTTCGCACTTGTGTTGGTGCAGGAAACCACTTTTGCACTTGTATTAGTGTGGAAAAACCACTTTTCGCACTTGTGTTAGTGTTGAAAAACCACTTTTCGCATTTGTGTTAGTGTTGAAAACCACTTTTCGCACTTGTGGTGGTGCAGGAAACCACTTTTGCATTTGTATTAGTGTGGAAAAAACCACTTTTCGCACCTGTGTTAGTGTTGAAAAACCACTTTTCGCACTTGTGCTAGTGTTGAAAAACCACTTTTCGCACTTGTGTTGGTGCAGGAAACCACTTTTGCACTTGTATTAGTGTGGAAAAAACACTTTTTGCACTTGTGATAGTGTTGAAAAACCACTTTTCGCACTTGTGTTAGTGTTGAAAAACCACTTTTCGCACTTTTGTTAGTGTTGAAAAACCACTTTTCGCACTTGTGATGGTGCAGGAAACCACCTTTGCACTTGTATTAGTGTGGAAAAAACACTTTTTGCACTTGTGATAGTGTTGAAAAACCACTTTTCGCACTTGTGTTAGTGTTGAAAAACCACTTTTCGCACTTGTGTTGGTGCAGGAAACCACTTTTGCACTTGTATTAGTGTGGCAAAACCACTTTTCGCCCTTGTGTTAGTGTTGAAAAACCACTTTTCGCACTTGTGTTAGTGTTGAAAAACCACTTTTCGCACTTGTGTTAGTGTTGAAAAACCACTTTTCGCACTTGTGTTAGTGTTGAAAAACCACTTTTCGCATTGGTGTTGGTGCAGGAAACCACCTTTGCACTTGTATTAGTGTGGAAAAACCACTTTTCGCACTTGTGTTAGTGTTGAAAAACCACTTTTCGCACTTGTGTTAGTGTTGAAAAACCACTTTTCGCACTTGTGTTAGTGTTGAAAAACCACTTTTCGCACTTGTGTTGGTGCAGGAAACCACTTTTGCACTTGTATTAGTGTGGAAAAAACACTTTTCGCACTTGTGTTAGTGTTGAAAAACCACTTTTCGCACTTGTGTTAGTGTTGAAAAACCACTTTTCGCACTTGTGTTGGTGCAGGAAACCACTTTTGCACTTGTATTAGTGTGGAAAAAACACTTTTTGCACTTGTGATAGTGTTGAAAAACCACTTTTCGCACTTGTGTTAGTGTTGAAAAACCACTTTTCGCACTTGTGTTGGTGCAGGAAACCACTTTTGCACTTGTATTAGTGTGGAAAACACACTTTTCGCACTTGTGTTAGTGTTGAAAAAACACTTTTCGCACTTGTGTTAGTGTTGAAAAACCACTTTTCGCACTTGTGTTGGTGCAGGAAACCACTTTTGCACTTGTATTAGTGTGGAAAAAACACTTTTTGCGCTTGTGTTAGTGTTGAAAAACCACTTTTCGCACTTGTGTTAGTGTTGAAAAACCACTCTTCGCACTTGTGTTGGTGCAGGAAACCACTTTTGCACTTGTATTAGTGTGGAAAAACCACTTTTCGCACTTGTGTTAGTGTTGAAAAACCACTTTTTGCACTTGTGTTAGTGTTGAAAAACCACTTTTCGCACTTGTATTAGTGTGGAAAAAAACACTTTTCGCACTTGTGTTAGTGTTGAAAAACCACTTTTCGCACTTGTGTTAGTGTTGAAAAACCACTTTTCGCACTTGTATTGGTGCAGGAAACCACTTTTGCACTTGTATTAGTGTGGAAAAAACACTTTTTGCACTTGTGATAGTGTTGAAAAACCACTTTTCGCACTTGTGTTAGTGTTGAAAAACCACTTTTCGCACTTGTGTTGGTGCAGGAAACCACTTTTGCACTTGTATTAGTGTGGAAAAACCACTTTTTGCACTTGTGATAGTGTTGAAAAACCACTTTTCGCACTTGTGTTAGTGTTGAAAAACCACTTTTCGCACTTGTGTTGGTGCAGGAAACCACTTTTGCACTTGTATTAGTGTGGCAAAACCACTTTTCGCACTTGTGTTAGTGTTCAAAAACCACTTTTCGCACTTGTGTTAGTGTTGAAAAACCACTTTTCCCACTTGTGTTAGTGTTGAAAAACCACTTTTTGCACTTGTGTTAGTGTTGAAAAACCACTTTTCGCATTGGTGTTGGTGCAGGAAACCACTTTTGCACTTGTATTAGTGTGGAAAAACCACTTTTCGCACTTGTGTTAGTGTTGAAAAACCACTTTTCGCACTTGTGTTAGTGTTGAAAAACCACTTTTCGCACTTGTGTTAGTGTTGAAAAACCACTTTTCGCACTTGTGTTGGTGCAGGAAACCACCTTTGCACTTGTATTAGTGTGGAAAAAACACTTTTCGCACTGTGTTAGTGTTGAAAAACCACTTTTCGCACTTGTGTTAGTGTTGAAAAACCACTTTTCGCACTTGTGTTGGTGCAGGAAACCACTTTTGCACTTGTATTAGTGTGGAAAAAACACTTTTTGCACTTGTGATAGTGTTGAAAAACCACTTTTCGCACTTGTGTTAGTGTTGAAAAACCACTTTTCGCATTTGTGTTGGTGCAGGAAACCACTATTGCACTTGTATTAGTGTGGAAAACACACTTTTCGCACTTGTGTTAGTGTTGAAAAACCACTTTTCGCACTTGTGTTAGTGTTGAAAAACCACTTTTCGCACTTGTGTTGGTGCAGGAAACCACGTTTGCACTTGTATTAGTGTGGAAAAACCACTTTGCGCACTTGTGTTAGTGTTGAAAAACCACTTTTCGCACTTGTGTTAGTGTTGAAAAACCACTTTTCGCACTTGTGTTGGTGCAGGAAACCACTTTTGCACTTGTATTAGTGTGGAAAAAACACTTTTTGCACTTGTGGTAGTGTTGAAAAAACACTTTTTGCACTTGTGTTAGTGTTGAAAAACCACTTTTCGCACTTGTGTTAGTGTTGAAAAACCACTTTTCGCACTTGTGTTGGTGCAGGAAACCACTTTTGCACTTGTATTAGTGTGGAAAAAACACTTTTTGCACTTGTGGTAGTGTTGCAAAAACACTTTTTGCACTTGTGTTAGTGTTGAAAAACCACTTTTCGCACTTGTGTTAGTGTTGAAAAACCACTTTTCGCACTTGTGTTGGTGCAGGAAACCACCTTTGCACTTGTATTAGTGTGGAAAAAACACTTTTCGCACTTGTGTTAGTGTTGAAAAACCACTTTTCGCACTTGTGTTAGTGTTGAAAAACCACTTTTCGCACTTGTGTTGGTGCAGGAAACCACTTTTGCACTTGTATTAGTGTGGAAAAAACACTTTTTGCACTTGTGATAGTGTTGAAAAACCACTTTTCGCACTTGTGTTAGTGTTGAAAAACCACTTTTCGCACTTGTGTTGGTGCAGGAAACCACTTTTGCACTTGTATTAGTGTGGAAAAACCACTTTTTGCACTTGTGATAGTGTTGAAAAACCACTTTTCGCACTTGTGTTAGTGTTGAAAAACCACTTTTCGCACTTGTGTTAGTGTTGAAAAACCACTTTTCGCACTTGTGATGGTGCAGGAAACCACCTTTGCACTTGTATTAGTGTGGAAAAAACACTTTTTGCACTTGTGATAGTGTTGAAAAACGACTTTTCGCACTTGTGTTAGTGTTGAAAAACCACTTTTCGCACTTGTGTTGGTGCAGGAAACCACTTTTGCACTTGTATTAGTGTGGCAAAACCACTTTTCGCCCTTGTGTTAGTGTTGAAAAACCACTTTTCGCACTTGTGTTAGTGTTGAAAAACCACTTTTCGCACTTGTGTTAGTGTTGAAAAACCACTTTTCGCACTTGTGTTAGTGTTGAAAAACCACTTTTTGCATTGGTGTTGGTGCAGGAAACCACTTTTGCACTTGTATTAGTGTGGAAAAACCACTTTTCGCACTTGTGTTAGTGTTGAAAAAACACTTTTCGCACTTGTGTTAGTGTTGAAAAACCACTTTTCGCACTTGTGTTAGTGTTGAAAAACCACTTTTCGCACTTGTGTTGGTGCAGGAAACCACTTTTGCACTTGTATTAGTGTGGAAAAAACACTTTTCGCACTTGTGTTAGTGTTGAAAAACCACTTTTCGCACTTGTGTTAGTGTTGTAAAACCACTTTTCGCACTAGTGTTGGTGCAGGAAACCACTTTTGCACTTGTATTAGTGTGGAAAAAACACTTGTTGCACTTGTGATAGTGTTGAAAAACCACTTTTCGCACTTGTGTTAGTGATGAAAAACCACTTTTCGCACTTGTGTTGGTGCAGGAAACCACTTTTGCACTTGTATTAGTGTGGAAAACACACTTTTCGCACTTGTGTTAGTGTTGAAAAACCACTTTTCGCACTTGTGTTAGTGTTGAAAAACCACTTTTCGCACTTGCGTTGGTGCAGGAAACCACTTTTGCACTTGTATTAGTGTGGAAAAAACACTTTTTGCACTTGTGATAGTGTTGAAAAACCACTTTTCACACTTGTGTTAGTGTTTAAAAACCACTTTTCGCACTTGTGTTGGTGCAGGAAAACCACTTTTGCACTTGTATTAGTGTGGAAAAACCACTTTTCGCACTTGTGTTAGTGTTGAAAAACCACTTTTCGCACTTGTGTTAGTGTTGAAAAACCACTTTTCGCACTTGTGTTTGTGTTGAAAAACCACTTTTCGCACTTGTGTTGGTGCAGGAAACCACTTTTGCACTTGTATTAGTGTGGAAAAAACACTTTTCGCACTTGTGTTAGTGTTGAAAAACCACTTTTCGCACTTGTGTTAGTGTTGAAAAACCACTTTTCGCACCTGTGTTGGTGCAGGAAACCACTTTTGCACTTGTATTAGTGTGGAAAAAACACTTTTTGCACTTGTGGTAGTGTTGAAAAACCACTTTTTGCACTTGTGTTGGTGCAGGAAACCACTTTTGCACTTGTATTAGTGTGGAAAAGACACTTTTCGCACTTGTGTTAGTGTTGAAAAACCACTTTTCGCACTTGTGTTAGTGTTGAAAAACCACTTTTCGCACTTGTGTTGGTGCAGGAAACCACTTTTGCACTTGTATTAGTGTGGAAAAAACACTTTTTGCACTTGTGATAGTGTTGAAAAACCACTTTTCGCACTTGTGTGTGTTGAAAAACCACTTTTCGCACTTGTGCTGGTGCAGGAAACCACTTTTGCACTTGTATTAGTGTGGAAAAAACACTTTTCGCACTTGTGGTAGTGTTGAAAAACCACTTTTCGCACTTGTGTTAGTGTTGAAAATCCACTTTTCGCACTTGTGTTGGTGCAGGAAACCACTTTTGCACTTGTATTAGTGTGGAAAAAACACTTTTTGCACTTGTGATAGTGTTGAAAAACCACTTTTCGCACTTGTGTTGGTGTTGAAAAACCACTTTTCGCACTTGTGTTGGTGCAGGAAACCACTTTTGCACTTGTATTAGTGTGGAAAACACACTTTTCGCACTTGTGTTAGTGTCTGAAAAACCACTTTTCGCACTTGTGTTGGTGCAGGAAACCACTTTTGCACTTGTATTAGTGTGGAAAAAACACTTTTTGCACTTGTGATAGTGTTGAAAAACCACTTTTCGCACTTGTGTTAGTGTTGAAAAACCACTTTTCGCACTTGTGTTGGTGCAGGAACCACTTTTGCACTTGTATTAGTGTGGAAAAACCACTTTTCGCACTTGTGTTAGTGTTGAAAAACCACTTTTGCACTTGTGTTAGTGTTGAAAACCACTTTTCGCACTTGTGTTGGTGCAGGAAACCACTTTTGCACTTGTATTAGTGTGGAAAAAACACTTTTGCACTTGTGGTAGTGTTGAAAAACCACTTTTTGCACTTGTGTTGGTGCAGGAAACCACTTTTGCACTTGTATTAGTGTGGAAAAGACACTTTTCGCACTTGTGTTAGTGTGAAAAACCACTTTTCGCACTTGTGTTAGTGTTGAAAAACCACTTTTCGCACTTGTGTTGGTGCAGGAAACCACTTTTGCACTTGTATTAGTGTGGAAAAAAACACTTTTTGCACTTGTGATAGTGTTGAAAAACACTTTTCGCACTTGTGTGTGTGTGAAAAAACCACTTTTCGCACTTGTGCTGGTGCAGGAAACCACTTTTGCACTTGTATTAGTGTGGAAAAAACACTTTTCGCACTTGTGGTAGTGTTGAAAAAACCACTTTTCGCACTTGTGTTAGTGTTGAAAATCCACTTTTCGCACTTGTGTTGGTGCAGGAAACCACTTTTGCACTTGTATTAGTGTGGAAAAAACACTTTTTGCACTTGTGATAGTGTTGAAAAACCACTTTTCGCACTTGTGTTGGTGTTGAAAAACACTTTTCGCACTTGTGTTGGTGCAGGAAACCACTTTTGCACTTGTATTAGTGTGGAAAAACACACTTTTCGCACTTGTGTTAGTGTTGAAAAACCACTTTTCGCACTTGTGTTGGTGCAGGAAACCACTTTTGCACTTGTATTAGTGAGGAAAAAACACTTTTTGCACTTGTGATAGTGTTGAAAACCACTTTTCGCACTTGTGTTAGTGTTGAAAAACCACTTTTCGCACTTGTGTTGGTGCAGGAAACCACTTTTGCACTTGTATTAGTGTGGAAAAACCACTTTTCGCACTTGTGTTAGTGTTGAAAAACCACTTTTTGCACTTGTGTTAGTGTTGAAAAACCACTTTTCGCACTTGTGTTTGTGTTGAAAAACCACTTTCGCACTTGTGTTGGTGCAGGAATCCACTTTTGCACTTGTATTAGTGTGGAAAAAACACTTTTTGCACTTGTGATAGTGTTGAAAAACCACTTTTCACACTTGTGTTGTGTTTAAAAACCACTTTTCGCACTTGTGTTGGTGCAGGAAAACCACTTTTGCACTTGTATTAGTGTGGAAAACCACTTTCGCACTTGTGTTAGTGTTGAAAAACCACTTTTCGCACTTGTGTTAGTGTTGAAAAACCACTTTTCGCACTTGTGTTTGTGTTGAAAAACCACTTTTCGCACTTGTGTGGTGCAGGAACCACTTTTGCACTTGTATTAGTGTGGAAAAAACACTTTTCGCACTTGTGTTAGTGTTGAAAAACCACTTTCGCACTTGTGTTAGTGTTGAAAAACCACTTTTCGCACTTGTGTTGGTGCAGGAAACCACTTTTGCACTTGTATTAGTGTGGAAAAAACACTTTTTGCACTGTGGTAGTGTTGAAAAACCACTTTTTGCACTTGTGTTGGTGCAGGAAACCACTTTTGCACTTGTATTAGTGTGGAAAAGACACTTTTCGCACTTGTGTTAGTGTTGAAAAACCACTTTCGCACTTGTGTTAGTGTTGAAAAACCACTTTTCGCACTTGTGTTGGTGCAGGAAACCACTTTTGCACTTGTATTAGTGTGGAAAAAACACTTTTTGCACTTGTGATAGTGTTGAAAACCACTTTTCGCACTTGTGTGTGTGAAAAACCACTTTTCGCACTTGTGCTGGTGCAGGAAACCACTTTTGCACTTGTATTAGTGTGGAAAAAACACTTTTCGCACTTGTGGTAGTGTGAAAAACCACTTTTCGCACTTGTGTTAGTGTTGAAATCCACTTTTCGCACTTGTGTTGGTGCAGGAAACCACTTTTGCACTTGTATTAGTGTGGAAAAAACACTTTTTGCACTTGTGATAGTGTTGAAAAACCACTTTTTCGCACTGTGTGGTGTTGAAAAACCACTTTTCGCACTTGTGTTGGTGCAGGAAACCACTTTTGCACTTGTATTAGTGTGGAAAACACACTTTTCGCACTTGTGTTAGTGTTGATAAAACCACTTTTCGCACTTGTGTTGGTGCAGGAAACCACTTTTGCACTTGTATTAGTGTGGAAAAAACACTTTTTGCACTTGTGATAGTGTTGAAAAACCACTTTTCGCACTTGTGTTAGTGTTGAAAAACCACTTTTCGCACTTGTGTTGGTGCAGGAAACCACTTTTGCACTTGTATTAGTGTGGAAAACCACTTTTCGCACTTGTGTTAGTGTTGAAAAACCACTTTTTGCACTTGTGTTAGTGTTGAAAAACCACTTTTCGCACTTGTGTTTGTGTTGAAAAACCACTTTTCGCACTTGTGTTGGTGCAGGAAACACTTTTGCACTTGTATTAGTGTGGAAAAAACACTTTTCGCACT